>NC_048305.1:102639292-102727961 GCF_013100865.1 Trachemys scripta elegans | reverse complement strand
CTTCTTCGGATGCATCCGAAGAAGTGGGCTGTAGTCCACGAAAGCTTATGCTCTAATAAATGTGTTAGTCTCTAAGGTGCCACAAGTACTCCTGTTCTTTTTGCGGATACAGACTAACACGGCTGCTACTCTGAAATCTGAACAAACAGTACGATTATGTCATTTTAAGTGTTCCACTGTGTCTGTCACTCATGTGCCCTACAGTTTAATTTTATT
Organism: Trachemys scripta elegans; assembly: GCF_013100865.1. NCBI lineage: Eukaryota > Metazoa > Chordata > Testudines > Emydidae > Trachemys > Trachemys scripta. The sequence continues at coordinate 102,727,745 of NC_048305.1, read as the reverse complement.
TAAAAAATACACATATATTTACATTGCAGTGGGGGAGAGAGTTGTTTATTGTGCTAGCCTGTGAAAATCCACTACCTGGAAAAGTCTTGACCTAAAAGCTCTGCTAGATTTTTAGCTGTGCCTCTGGAAGCGAGAACCTCTGAAGGCATGTTTTATCTCATTGCAATTGTTCAAATTCACCACCAGAGGGGGTGCTGGGTTCATAAAGAAGGGGCACTAGTGGTAATAATGTGTAAGTCATAGAGTACACTAAAAATGTTTCCTATGTGCTGGTATATAAGTGTATGATTTTTATGTTCGAGCACATGTGAAAATATTTGTACCCAATAAACAGGAATGACAACTGATGTATTTTCAATGCAGAGAGAAATCTGCTGTATTTCTAAAATGGCAATAGTTAGTATTTGAATGTATTTTTGTCAGTTTATTACTTTTAATAGCAGCAATTAGTGAATGTCAATTCCTTTTTAGAGGGTTTGGTGCCACTACCACCATGATGTAGCTTCTTTTGTAAATCTGCTAGCCACCTGGCCTGGATTAATAAACTAGGGTGAAATCTACCCCTGGGTGAAGGACATCCCACAAAATCTACCTGCATTGTGCAAATGCCATGATAAGGCTGCATGGAACACAGGGGTCAAGGACGCCTATGGGGCCTGGGAGGTGGGCTCTGTGTTGGATGTGAATAGGGTGCTAAAGAGGGGAGTACAGGGGATGAGGCTACTTGGCACAGCTGATCAGGAAATGGTGGGGGGTCCCGTCCCCCATGACATTTTTTTAGAAAAATGAAATAAATTGGCAAATCAAAAACTTGTTTTGCCTTTCAACAACTGAAAATTGTGGGTTTTTTTTTCCACAATTCCATCTTCCTCCCCACCAATGGGCAGTTTCCGTTTTGATGAAAAAGTCATTTTGATGGGAAATGTACTAATAGTTCTACGCCTAGAGCCATGCCTGCCTGCAGCCATCGATTGGGAATCCCCGTATGAGTGTCTCCCTGCCCCCGCCATGCCAGCTGGAGTAGAGGCTGGAGTAGAGGCGCTGCTACAACCTCCCATAGCTACAGTCCCATCCCATTCTAGAAATGAGCAGAACCCTTAAAACAAAAAAAAGGCCAAAATGCCTTTAATGATTGCAACATCAGCGTGTCTGCTAGGCAGTTAATATAGCCCCATTTTACAGATGGGGAAATGGAGACCTGGAGAGTGAAGTAACTTGCCCACAGTCATGTTTACTGCTGTTTCTCATTGCAGCATCTCTGTAGATGTCCCGGTGCTGCACTTTGCAGCGGGGCCAAGACAACTCCCCCCTAAGGAGTGATTCTGCTCAGCCAGGTGCTAGTGTTTACTTGATGCAACAACTCAGTTATTCCTTTACCCAAGCAGCTGCTGCTAATCCAGAGCCCTGCCGTCCCCCATGGAAATGACCTTTGGTCTCTGCAGCCACGCCCTGGGAAGAGCTGATGTGTAGACCTCTACAATGGAAGCCATTTGCAGTGCACAATACCACCGTATTGCCAACCCCAACCATTCAAAAATCATGAGGTTTTTTTTGAAATGATACATTTGGGGTTCTTTCTGAGCCTTTACAATGTGGCCAGGGCATGTTTTCTAGGTTTTTTTCCACAACCAGGGCTAGAAACTTACTTTTTATAAAGGAAACCTGAGAATCTCCGGTAATCACCTGACTCCAGGAGCTGGGGATTTAAGCAAAACACCAAATATTGGAAGTTTCACAATAAAATTGCAAGAGGTGGCAAGAATGCAATAAGTTTTATTGGTTGGACAAAACCCAGGAATTATGCTACATTTTCTTGAGTGCCAGCTTCTGGTCGCTTGTCTATTAGCTAATTGTACATCTATACAGCTAGAGCTCTCTTGGAGTATGTCCCACCTCCCTCCTTACAAAACAATGACAGTTGCTCCATGCAATACCTATCCTCATATCTCACAGCTCAAACTTTCCACATGTATCCTCATCGTTTGCCAGAAATTAAGCCACTTGCCGCTAAAATCAGAGACCGGGACTTGAAAATAACCAAATCTACAAATAGGCACTGTCATAGCTTAGGGCTCTATCATAAGTATTTTACTGGATACAGGAATTAACAGCTGTCTCAGTCCACCTTCTCAGAACCCCTATGCTTTTTAATTTACTCAGCCTTGTTTCAATACAACTCCTGCAGTGCTCTATATGCAGATATTTATCCCCTTTGTGGAAGAACATTAAATATAAGGTAAAGGGCTGGGGCTAGCCATCTGGCTTGAGGATATCGCTTAGTTCACATTGAGCGAGGGGAATTTGAAGCATAGAATCTGGACCGAAATACAGGGTAAGAATTGGAGGTGTCTGGAAAATGGAAATCCCTTCCTTCAAAAACTTTTGCATTTTTTAACAAAAAAAATCATCCCAAATCGTGAGGAAAAGTATAAAAACAAAACCCCACAATTTTTGGCAGGAAGGGATTTCCAGAAAAAGAATCCATTTTGGAAGACCTGAAATAGTATTTTTCGGCTTCCAGCTTCCTGCTTGGAAGAGTTGTGTCAATTTCTCTCTTTCTCCCTGCGGGCAAAAGTATAATTGATTAAGGGCCTTTCCCACTTCCCCCCAGTTGCCTGAAAGTGCATTCCAGGCAGGGAGCCTTCATTTCATTTTTCCCCATGGAGAATCAATTTTGATTTGCATAATTGACATTTTCCCACAGAAAATTTTGATGTTTGCAAAACCGGCATTTTTCACTGAAAAACCATCCTGATGGAAAATTCCCAACCAGCTCTAGTAACAACAATATTCTGCACTTACATAACCCCTTCCATTCAATTATTTATTATTGTGGCACCATTTAAAGACTTCAGCCAGGAATCAGGCCCTATTGTACTGTGTAGTGTACAAACAAATAACACAAAGATAGTCCCTGGCCCGGGAGCTCCCAACCTAGGATTTTAACACCGTGCAACAGGTGAATATACTCGCAGCTGGGATGCGTGGGGGAGGAAAGTAACAGTAGAGACAAGTGTGTTAAGCTGAATCTAAGCAATGTAGAGTGCTTAACCCCGGTATGTTGCATTATCCCCCATTACAGATGGGGAAACTGAGGCACAGAGCACCTGAGCCAGTGGTGAAGAGAGCAATAAGTCCAGTCTACACACAGAAATGGCACTGAATTGGTTTATAAATCGATGTAGTGAAATGGGTGAAGCTCCATTGAACATACTTACGTCATCTTAAGAGAGCCTCATATTGCTGTAGCTTAATTCATTCAAAATGGTTTAAGAGTTAGTTACGGCAGTTAAACAACGGCGATGCAGGAAACAGATATTGGTAAATTGCTGCAATTTCTGTGTAGACAAAACCACGAATTGGATTAGATTGGCAAAGGATGAATCACCCAAGGTTTGGTTTGTGCTGAATAAACATCCCAAAGCTCTGATTTTTGTCCAAAGTGCTTAGTGGAGAAATTTAGCTGGGAAACTCCCCAAAGCAGGCTCTCTGGTGAGATTGCCTGTGTCAGGAGAGACATACCTTGAGAACAGATTAATGGGAGTTACATTCATAGGCTGAGAACAGAAGTAAGACCCCCCCAAACTCTTATCTCCTCACCTTGCCTGACCCACACCAACCAAATGTTCATCCCCACTGAGGAATGAAAGACTTGATAATTACACTTCAGATGACATGTATTTTAGAGTGAGTAAGGACGTCATTTAATTAAACCGATAAGGCCCAAGTGACCTTAATAAAAAATTGGAAGATAACCTCAGTCTTCAAAATGAGGTAAAAAGTGACTGAGTGAGGACTACAGCTGACCTTCTGATAGAGATTATTACAGGTGATAGGGAATGCCTGCAGGTTGGGACAGTAGGTTAATTTCTGCCACATGGGTATGTGTAGGGGGTCACCATTGCTGTTAACAGTAGTAGACAGAAGGCATATTAAGATGCACAATTAACTTGGTTGTCATTCTTCCATCAAGAGTGATTAATTAACTGGTGTCTTATCTTGCCTGCAGTTCTCTTCTGGACTGGCCAGCTCTGCAATAAGATGGGATATGAAAAAAAATTATAATAAAACCTAGGTGGGGAGGGGAGGGGACTGTATCAAGGAACCTGATCCTGTCAACTTTATGTAACTTACCAGTGACTGTGTTGTGTGTCCCGCTCTGTGCCTTTTCCACAGAGGATAAGAGTTTGTTGCTAAGCAAGCTCTAGTCTTTAGCTCAAGATGAAGCACTTTGTGCTTTCAGCTCTGAAGGGCCCTGGATCAATCCCCGATGTGTTTGCCAAGATGATGACCAAACCTGTTTGTGTAATGAACTAAGCATAGGGGGCTAGATTCACAAAATGACTTAGGTGCCTAAATCCCAGAATCCAATGGGATTCACAAAATCACTGCTCAGCTGCCCCCAAAGCTTTGCTTGGGGCCTAAACTTTTGCAGTAAAAATTCCCTAAGTACCTGTGTTTCTGCCTCTGAGCATGAGCACTGCAGCCCCACGCCAGGCAGCCGGACGCCTAAGCCCTCGTGCAATGCAGGGAGCAGCGGAAGATAGCTGTTCCTCCATCTAACTTGCCTACGGGCATGGGCGGTGAATGAACCTGTTTGGGGAGGCTAGCCCCCGGCCCTGCCCCTTCTGTCTGAGGCCCTGCCCCTCCCCCACTGGAGCCCCGAGCCCCCTACCTCTGGCCTCCCCACCCCAGCTGCAGGCACCCAGAGTGCCCACAGTCCCAGAGGACCAGGTGGCGCGGCCCCAACACCCCCAGCTCCAGAGCTCCGGAGCGCTGGATGGGCAGCCCCAGGGCTGGGTGACCCGAGCACCGGCCCCAGCTGCCCCAAGTCCTGGGCTGCAGGCTGGCCCACCCTAGCCCCAGCCCCAGCCTGGGCCATGGGGGAAGAACGGGAAGCAGGAGGGGGTCTTGGGGCAGAGCATGGGTGGGGCCACACCTGGCTGTTTGGGGAGGCTCGGCCTCCTCTGGCCTGCCATACCCACCGCCCATGACTGCGGGACCTGTTCTGGTAAGTGTGCTCAAACCTGGCCTACTAGATCAGGTCCCTACTCGGGGTTGGCAGGAGAAGAACCTTCTGTATTAATGCAGATGGACTATATGGGCCTGAAGAGTCAAAGGTGTTTGACGTGACTCTGAAACCGTCCAACATTACATTAAACAAGGTTCGGGATGTGGTGTTCAGAGACCTCAGCCTGCAAAGTAGGGCAAACGCACCATTACAAAACTTTTAAACCTTTTATTAAAGATACAAGAGAGCAGAAAAAACAGCTGATGCATTTGAGATATAAAGTATTAAGTAAGGATTTCAGTGTAACAATGTTGCTTGTTTCCTCTCCCTTTAGCTGCAGAGAGTTTTTAGAGAGGATTAAAGAGGTGATCATGGCAAATACAGGCCAGTGAGCCTAATTTCAGTACCGGGCAAATTGGTGGAAACGATCATAAAGAACAGAATGATCAGACACATCAATAAACACAATATGTTGGCGAAGAATCAACACGGCTTTTGTAAAAGGAAATCATGCCTCACCAATCTATTAGAATTCTTTGAGGGTGCCAACAAGCATGTGGAAAAGGATGATTCCACTGGTATAGTGTACTTGGATTTTCAGAAAACCTCTAATAAGGTCCCTCAGCAAAGACTATTATGGAAACAAAGCAGTCATGGGATAAGAGGGAAGGCCCTCTCATGGATCAGAAACTAGGTAAAGGATAGGAAACAAAAGGTAAGAATAAATAGTCAATTTGTACAATGGAGAGGGGTAAATAGCAGGGTCCCCCAAAGATCTGTACTGGGACCTGTGCTATTCAACATGTTCATTAATGATCTGGAAAAGGGAGTGAACAGCGAAGTGGCAAAGTTTGCAGATGATACAAAATTATTCAAGACAGTTAAGACCAAAAACTGGCTGGAAGAGTTACAAAGGGATCTCCACAAAACTGGGCAACAAAATGGCAGGTGAGATTTGACACTCATAGGTGCAAAATATTACACATTGGAAACATAATCCCAACTACACATATATAACAATGGGTCCTAAATTAGCTGTTACCAAACAGGAAACAGATCTTGGAGTCCAGTGGATGGTTCTCTGCAAACTTCTGCCTCGTGTGCAGCAGCAGTCAAAAAGGCTAAGAGAATGTTAGGAATGATTAGGAACAGGACAGAAAATAAGATAAAAAATTATAATGCCACTTTATAAATCCCTGATGCCCCAACACCTTGAATATTATGTCCAGTGATGATCACCTCATCTCAAAAAGGAGATAGTGGAACTGGAAAAGGTTCAGAGAAGGGCAGCCGAGATGATCAAGGATCTGGAATGGCTTCTATACGAGGTGAGACTAAAAAGATTAGGGCAGTTCAGCGTAGACAAGAGATGACGGGGATGAGGGTTATGAAGGAGATCTATAAAATCATGAATGGTGTGGAAAAAATGAATGGGGAAGTGTTACGTACTCATTCCCACAATACAAAAACCAAGGTCACCTGGTGAAATTAACAGACAGCAGGTTCAATACAAACAAAAGGAAGTCCGTTTTCACTCACGTGTGTAACTCATTGCCATGGGATGTTGTGGTGACCAAAAGTATAGCTCATAACTTCATGGAGGAGAGATCTATCAGTGGCTATTAGCCAAGATGGTCAAGGCTGCAACCCCATGCTCAGGACAAGCCTAACCCTCTAACTGCCAGAATCTGGGAGCAGGAAGACAGAGATAGATCACTCTGTAATTGCCCGGTGGTGTATTCTCCCCTGAAGCTCTGGTATGGGTCACTGTTGGAGACAGGATACTGTGCATGGGCAGTGCATGACTCCTCCTTTTGGGGAGGATGGGCGTGCCTGGACTGTGGCCCCTCCCTGCTTGGCCTCCTCCCCCTGAAGCCCCACCCATGCTCCACCTCTGGCCCCACTCAGCCCCCTCCCCCACCACTCATGCTTTTTTGCCTCCTCTCCTGGCCCCGCCCGCCTGCTGGTGGGCTAGCTGCTCACCACTTGCATGCGCCTCTTCATGCGAGAGGCCCCCATGTGGGCGGAGTGGAGATGGGACGAGGCGGAGGGAGGGCGGGGCCTCTGGGGGAAGAGGACAAGCACGAACGAGGCCCTAGCCGGGGCACCCACCCTTTCGGCAGCAGCGTGCTCCAAAGGCGGTGGACTGGCTGTTCGGGCAGGCTTAGCCTCCCCTGGCCTCTTATGCCCGCTGTCCATGATACTGTGCTAGATGGACCATGGTCTGACCCAGTGTTGCAGCTCTTATGTTCCAACGTGTGAACAGTCCTTCTGAAGTCAGTGTGACTACTCACCTGCTTAAAGTGGAGGTGTTTGCAGGATTGGGACCTAAACAGTCAAGACAAAGAAAATATTATCCCCGTTCTACAGGTGTGGGAGGGATTGCCAAATACAGACGTGCTGTGTAAACATGGAATAGTCCCTGAAATGACACCCAAGTGACATCTCTGGGAGTGGAAGATGCCACCAATAAACAGTGGAAATAACTTTTTTTTTGAAGGCTAATAAAGCCAAAAGCTTTTTATTATTTTAAGGGAGCCTCTCCAGGCCTCTGACCTTTAAGTACATATTGAAGACTAGCTGCCATGAAGATTTAGTCTGGATCCAAATCCCGTCACCTCTTGCCTTTCTTCCCTAGAATGGGAGCTGTCATCACGCTGCTGAATCTTTTAAGTCAGCTTGAATGCTGGTTGTCTCTCTTGCTTAATAAAAAAAAGACCAGAGTCGGCGCATGAGGTCATCGTTCTATTTTAAGGTGGCTTTTCATATTTACCTGGTCTCCACCTCCTTGTGATTCAGGCGAACAAAAGTTCCTGATGAAAGGCTCGTCTGACTGAAAGGCAAAAGCAAGGCCTGTATCTCCCTCAATAGAGCTGTTGTTCCCGACACCGAGGCCTCCCGAAGCGAATGTCGTTTGGGGGAGCAGGGGGGAGATGGTTTGTTGTTAACTCTTTGGCTTGTGTTTGAGCCCCCTCGGTCCTGTCTGGCTTCAGAAGGAGCCCTTGACAAAATGCCTGCCTCGCAGAGGAATAGTTTGCAGAGCCGTGGCAAGTAGCGAATGTTTTCCTCTCTTCTGCGATTGACACAGGTCCTGCAGTCGACGGTGCACCAGCCAGAAATCCTTCATTCACAGCTCCGGGATGAGAAACATTCCCACGGAAACTGTTGGAAAATATTATTGAACACATCCTATATAATAAAAAGCAGTCACCAGTGAATAAGAAATTCTCACTGACAAAGCAGCTGATGATTTGGCCTTGATCTCTTCATCACCAGACACTACCAGGAGCGCAACTGGTCTGGCTCAAGCTATAATAGGATGTGGAACGTGTAGCCCCTGGCTACAGCAACAGCTATTGCAGCATGGACATCTGGTAATAATTCCGCTGCTCCAGCCACCAGATCTTCTCTTTCGAGAGCCATAATCTGAAGCTATCGGTTGAATGGACAGACAGGAATTAAGGCACTGGGCTGGCACTCGGGAGAACTGGCTTCAAATCTCACTCGCTTCAAATCTCATGCCACAAGCTCCCCGTATGACCATGGGCAAGTCACTTAGTCTCTCTGTGGTTCATTTGCCCTGCTGCAAAAAAAAGAGGTAATAATACCAACCTTGTCTGTTTAGACTGCAAGCTCGTTGGGGCAGGTACTTTCTCGTGCTATGCATATGTGCAGAGCCCAGCACAATGGGGTCCTGACCTCGCCTGGGGCCCCTAGGCCCTACTCATATACAAATAATGAGGAACAATATTATTCCTGAATACCAGGAAACCCCATTCAATAAATGACTGCTCTCCATTTCTGATCCTTCTAGCCAAAGATCTCAAAGCATTTTTGCAAACATGCTAATTAATTTAACATGGGAAGGGGGGAAAATTCTCCTCTTTGCTGATGGTAAACTGAGGCACAAAACAGAATTATTTTTACCCATTATCCCTTGGGGCAGAGTCTGGCATAGAACTCAGACCTTTTGATTCCCACTCCTGATCCTTAGTCACGAGACCATTGACTTAGATTGTAAGCCTCTTGGGGCAGGGAACTACCTTTTTGTTCAGTATTTGTACAGCCCCTAGCACAATGGCATCCTGGTAAGGCTCCTAGGTGCAGTAGTAATACAAATAATAAATCATAATAATCATTCCTTTTCAGGTACCTCTTGCTGTTGCATACCTATGCCAACATTATAGGCAATGCCAGATATATAATCCTTTATAAAATTTGTGATGCCTGATCAGCCACTGCTATTATTGATGGTGGATACCTGATTAGGTGGAATCAGACTTAGATCACTCTGCCATTTCATATAGGGCATTAAACCCAGGCCTACAGATCAATTCTGGCTACTTACTTTGCTGGCATAGGCTGAATCTGAATCTGGACCCGGAGATGAAAAGTTGTGTGGAAATGGACACCACAAAAAACCAAAGTTGGGTTAAAACAGTAATCAACCAAACACACACTATGTATTTGCAAAAAAAAAATATTGATGACTCAGTGGGTGTATTTTTCTTGTAAATTACCAAATCAGCTGATTAAAGCATTGGTGCGGCAGCTCTAGTGGGCTCTGGCATATACGCGGCTGTCCAATGAAATCATTCGCAGGTAGAGAGAAAGCACGGTCCAGTTTAAAAGGGCTCTCGGGAAACCTGGCTTCAGGTCCCAACCCTGCTACTGCCCTGCTGGGTAACCTTAGTCAAATCACTTTCCCTCTCTGTGACTCTAATCTCCCTTCCATGCTTCGTCAGTCTTGTCTGTTTAGTCCTTACCCCAAAGAACTGATGATCGATCTCTTAATGTGTTTATACTTTGGCTAGCATGTTGGGACTCTATAATACCAATCCATACCTGTCGCTCCATAACAGGAGGACCCAACCGTAGGATCTAAGCAACCCTGAAATTTGCAGGGAGAAAGAGGTCGAAATTTGAGGGAAACAGTTTTCCATTTGGAGCAAGTCTGAGTTTTGCAGCTTGGCACGATCTCTATATAAACCCACTTTTAGAATTCTGGTTCTTCAAAATCATTTAACCAATCCACTGGATGACAATGCAAATCGTGAAATGCAAACAGGAAATGTTAACAGTAGTTTCCAAGCACCCTTATGTCAAGAGAGGAAGAAATAAACGGCCACAGAGTCCATTAAATGAATGGCTTGACAATGAAATGGGGATTGCTTAACTGAAAACAAAAATAAAAGGTCATCTGAGCTCCGAACAGGACCTGGCTGGCAGCTTGGACAAAAGGTGAAATCTTGCTGCCTTTCGTGTGTCAGGCTAATGAGAGGTGATCTCGCCAAGTCATTCAGAAAATCGGGTTTGCTGGTAGAGGAAGAACAGAACGACATTGAACTGATGTTATTGTGGTGTCTGTGTGGGCAGTGGAGGAGGTAATTTATCAAGAGAGAAATCAGATGCTGGATTTGAGGGATTTGGGGCCTATCCTGAAACACGGAGAAACTGCATCCTTCAGTCACTATCTGGGGAGTACAAAATGCAGCTGCCCTGAACCATAGGTTAGTATGAATCCGTCGCCGCAGGGCCAGATCTGTGTCCTGCATGTGCTTAAGTCTCTTGCTGGACTGGGGCCAGCATGCCCTGATATCATGTAGGATAGAACCCCATGGGAAAGGAAGAGCAATAATGCGCCCCAACACTACAGGGACTATTTAGATCTACACCTTGTTTTCATATACATGTGACTAATAAAACATCTGTTCACGTCAGGCTTTGTAACCACCAGCCCCACTTCTTTTAAAAGAAGAGCTAATTGTCTTGGCATGAAGTATTGTATAATGAGCTTGATCCATGGCCCATAGAAGTCAATTGGAATTTTCCTGTTGACTTCTACGGACTTCGATCAAGCCTAGTGTCCCTTTAAAGTTTTAAACCATATGAGCCTGATTCTGCTGAAACATGCTCAGATTTAATCTGGTTAGAGAATCAGGAGTAACTCCCCTGCAATAGTTTAGGGGGTCACATGACCCTCATTACTGTGGTAGCAGAGCATCTCACGCTCTGTAATGTATTTACTGGAGCTGTGCAGAGAATGAAAATTCTTTCATGGAGGATTTCAAGATTTTTGAGGCTTGTTTTCATTTGGATCAGGAATGAAACCCCCGAATTTTGAAATCTCCGTGAAATAAAAGTCTGGGAAATGTTTTTGTGTTGGGTCGATCCAAATGTTTCGTTTAGACAAAATTGAAGTGCTTCGTGTCAGCATTTACATTTTCTAATGTGTCGTATAAAACCACATAGAAAAATCCCTGAAACAAAAAGTGATTTTGAAATGAAAAATGGAACCTTTTCATTATTGTAAGACCTCTTTTTTCCCTCCCAAAACAAAATTTCAGCCAAATTGATGTGAGATTTCAACAACACTGACTGTCGAAGATTTTCCAACCAGCCTGTACCCTCACGACAGGAGGGGAAGTGCTGTTAACCCATTTTACAGATGGGGAACTGAGAGACAGAGTCAAAATGACTTGCCCAAGTTTTCACAGATAGCCTGTTCTAGAGCAGGGAATTGTATGTAGGTCTATCCAGGTTCCAGATTAGTGCTCTCACCACTGGATCATTCTTAAACTTATGTAGATTAGAGGAAGTGTCAAGAAAACATGGCCCACTGCAAGTATGAATGAACAAAAAATTGATGGGGGGAGGGATAGCTCAGTGGTTTGAGCATTGGCCTGCTAAACCCAGGGTTGTGAGTTCAATCCTTGAGGGGGCCACTTGGGGATCTGGGGCAAAATCAGTACTTGGTCCTGCTAGTGAAGGCAGGGGGCTAGACTCAATGACTTTCCAAGGTCCCTTCCAGTTCTAGGAGATAGGATATCTCCATTAAATTATTAAAAAAAATTGATGATCAGTATATGTCTGGTGGATTTAACACTGCAAATGACATTTTCCCGTAACAGTAACTATAACTTATTGGGTTGTTATTAAATGATAGACTCTTTTTTTTTTAAAAAAAGATGCAATTGCATGAGTAGAACGAACATTCTGAACGTGCTTGCCTTTTGTTAAGCAGACGTTTGTTAAATATGGAGTTGTGTTGTATAGCAGTGTGTTGTACAACGCAGGGGAGGGCGGAAACCCTGAACAGTAAAAGCAGCATGATTAATATGCTGCCTTTTTATAAAGTAATCTGGAAATAAAATATGATTTGGTATTCTGTGTTCAGTTTAATTATTTCATATGAATTTGCTTTCTGTTTCTATGCAGCCCCATCAATTCCACATTTCCACTCCACTTTTTGCCAATAAAACTGTTTGAGTCATCAACTAGATAAATTGGTATCTTACAAGAGCAGACCTCCTAAATCTTCATAAGCTCCAGTTGCTGGTAGTCCTGGCATAGCTTGGCTGCTGATGGCTGTTTATAAACTGTAAACCCTAGTAATTTGCACCAACCTCATGGGACAAACAAAAGTTAGACTATGTCTCATTGAAACCATGTCTTGGCTCATCTAGTAGAAGAATTTAACACATTGCTCTGGAATATAATATTGGTATTTATCTACCAGGCTTTCTAGTATCCTAGTACCTCACATATATTTAGCCTCCCAGCGCACCATTGAGGTTGGGAAGTACAACCATCCCCCTTGTACAGATGGGGAACTGAGGCACAGAAACGCTAAGTGACTTGCCCAGGTCACACAGGAAGTTTGTAGAGGAACAGGCTGATAAACCCCTGGCTAATGCTCTAATCACTGGAGCATCCTTCCTCCCTGAAATTATGATATTGCCTAGTGGCCCTAACCAAGCACAGGACCCCATTGTAAACACCAAGGCTATGTCTACACTATAAGATTAAAGAGGTTAGGACTCTTCAGCCTGGAAAAGAGGAGACTCAGGGGGGATATGATAGAGGTATATAAAATCATGAGTGATGTGGAGAAAGTGGATAAGGAAAAGTTATTGACTTATTCCCATAATACAAGAACTAGGGGCCACCAAATGAAATTAATAAGCAGCAGGTTTAAAACAAATAAAAGGAAGTTCTTCTTCACGCAGCACACAGTCAACTTGTGGAACTCCTTGCCTGAGGAGGTTGTGAAGGCTAGGACTATAACAGGGTTTAAAAGAGAACTGGATAAATTCATGGTGGTTAAGTCCATTAATGGCTATTAGCCAGGATGGGTAAGGAATGGTGTCCCTAGCCTCTGTTTGTCAGAGGATGGAGATGGATGGCAGAAGAGAGATCACTTGATCATTGCCTGTTAGGTTCACTCCCTCTGGAGCACCTGGCATTGGCCACTGTCGGTAGACAGGATACTGGGCTAGATGGACCTTTGGTCTGACCCGGTATGGCCGTTCTTATGTTCTTATGTTCTTATATAAGAACGACAGAAGCACAGCTGTAGCACTGTAGTGTAGACACTTCCTCTGGCACCTCTGTAGCACTTCAGTGTAGACACTACCTCTGGTGGTGGGAGGGGTTCTGCCATTGATGTAGCTAACGAGAGGTGGTAGCTCGGTTTTTGAAAGAATTCTTCCATCAGCCGAGTGCTGCCTATGCTGGGGGTTAGTTCTGTGTAGATTTCCTCTGAGAGATATAGCTATGCCAATGTACATTCCCAATGAAGACCAGCCCTAAATCTATCCCCTCGAGCAGCAGTAGCTAGGTTGACAGAAGAATTTGTTCCTTGACCTAACGGTGTCTACGCCATGGCTTAGGTTGCATTAACTACATCTGTCTGGTGTATTAAGTCAACCTAAGTTTTAGGTATAGAGACAGTCCCTGCCCCACAGAGCTCACGGTATAAATAGAAGAGACAGACAAAGGAAGGATCCTTCTCTCTCTTTTACAGACAGAGATCTCGGTCACAGAGAGGTTCAGCAACTTGTCACCCAAGAAGTCTATACCAGATCAAGGCCTTGACCATAGAGTCCCAAACCACATGTCTACTCACAAGACTTGCTCTCCCCCCATGGAAATGGCTTATAAACATGGATCATAGACATTATGAAAAATCCAAAGTCAGACAGGTCAGTGAAATTAAAATGGGAAATAGATTCAACCATGTTTTGCAAAGCTCCCAAAGTTCTGGTTCAAATGTCAAGTTAACGTGGTGGGGAGGGAGGCTCTGTTTTATTCAGCTCACTCATCCCTCACTTCTCACCTACCTGAACCCTTCAGCCACATTCTGCCCTCTTCACCACCACATTCAGTACTGACAATCGCCCAACCTTCGGTGGCCTGCCCAGTTTTCCTCAGCTTTGTTGTAAGGGGCTGGGAACCAACCATCACCTGTGAACTGGAAGTACATCTGAGCTGTTGGAATGATTAGTGTGTCATTTTAATTACATATGCACATACTATAAATTGGATGAGATGAAATATTAAACTATGGTGGCTTGGCAGGTTTGTATTGCAATTACTTCTGCTTCTCCAGAGATGCTCTTCTATTTGATGTGCGATAACCTGATGACAGGAAGTTGCACATGGACCTATAACCAAGGGGAAAGGAAGGAAGGTCCAGTGGTTGGTTAGAGCACTAGCCTGAGCCACAGAGATTGTAGGGTCAATGGACTGCTCCGCTACAGACTGTCTGTGTGACCTTGAACAAGTCACTTAGTCTCACCGTGCCTCAGTTTCCCCATCTGTACACTGGGGATAATAGTGCTTCCCTCTGCCTCACAGCGGTGTTATGAGGATAAATACATTTAAAGATTGTGAGGCACCCAGAGACTATGGTGACAGGAGCCATATAAGACCCTAAGAGAGAGAGGGAAATCCTTATATCACATGCTTATTCTATTCTATTTAGGTTCTTCTATCTCCTTCATCACCACAGCACAAAGTATCTGGGGGCCTTCCCGATGTGCATTAAGCAATGTGACTAACAGCTGTCCTGTGTGGTTTGTGCTTTCTCTCCTCTTCTCCCCAGGAGGAGAATTTTGTGTGCAGGGACGGATTCTGGTTTATTAGGGTGTCCAGTATATATTGTGACAGACCCAAACCAGTGGGGTACAGGAGTCTGGTAGAGGACAAATATACTGGTCACTGGATGAGTAGTTTTCTGTTCCCTGAGTGACCAGAGTAGGGGCTGCACTAGAGTAATCAGGAACCTGCTAGTACCAGTTAAGGCAGGCAGGCTAATTAGGACACCTGGAGCCAATTAAGAAGAAACTGCTAGAATCAATTAAGGCACTTGGGTTTTAAAAAGGAGCTCACTTCAGTTTGTGGTGGGAGTGTGAGGAGCTGGGAGCAAGAGGCGCAAGGAGCTGAGAGGATGAGGATGTGCTGCTGGAGGACTGAGGTGCACAAGTATTATCAGACACCAGGAGGAAGGTCCTGTGGTGAGAAAGGAAGGTGTTTGGAGGAGGCCATGGGGAAGTAGCCCAGGGAGTTGTAGCTGTCATGCAGCTGTTACAGGAGTCACTATAGACCGCTGCAGTCCACAGGACCCTGGGCTGGAACCAGGAGTAGAGGGCGGGCCCAGGTTCCCCCCAAACCTCCCAATTGACCTGGACTGTGGTTTCTTCCAGAGGGGAAGGTCTCTGGGCTGTTCCCCAACCCACATGGTGAATCTCTGAGGCAAGAAAATCCACCAATAAGCGTAGGACCCACCAAGATGGAGGAGGAACTTTGTCACAATATATACATACATGTGTTGCTATGTAATATATGGGCCAGCTTTTGAGCAATGGTGATTTACAGCTGGCTGAGAAGCTGGCCTACATGTCTGTCTGTTTTTCAGAGAAAGCTATAACATGGAAGATTTCTGAAGTGTTGCTGGCCAATTTCACCCCCTCCAAATGTGTGCTTTCGTGCCAGCCTCCCAGCTCCGGCGTGTGATCAGCCCGTGAAAAGATTAATGGAAAAATGGAATGACGAAGTCCAAGCAGCGGTAGGAAGAGTGAGGCGTAGAAGTGGTGTTGTGTGTGTCCAGATATTAGGGGGATTCAGTGGAGTTGAAGGAATTCCCAGGAGTTTTTCCGTCTGTCTTTGCTAGGGGAATCCAAGCGGCAAGCCACACCCGGCCGACTGATGGGATGGAGGAGACCACCCACTATGACTGGGATATGTCAGTTCTATGGTTAACTCCAGCAGGTATCCATAGGCTGTCTAGTGTAGAGGCACTGAGCCTGGCATAGAACCTGGCCCTCTAATGTTGCTTGACTGAGGACTCAGGACAGTTGCAGAATCTTTCTCGGCTGGCGTCTTTCCATCAAAGGCTGATGTTAGGAGTGCGTCCGTGAAGAGCAAGTCGAGGTCTTCTGCATCTGGCCCAAACCGGACGTCCAGATCTTGGACTCTCCCCACCCCAAAAGTTTGGGGGTGGCTCTTAGGCAGCTTATTTATAGAGACAGGCCCTCAGCAGAAGGCGTGTTGAGCTGCAGCCCACACTGACCCAGGCGGGAGTTCTAGGGAACACTTCCTGAAGCACCCTGAGATACAGCAGCTTCCCGCCCAGCTAACCAGCTCCACTGGCCAGTGCAGTGAGTGAGAGAGAACCGTGGTCCTGCGACCCCTCCCCTTTGGGGTGAGAGTCTCCTTTACTTCCTCTTACTGCACTGTGTGGTCACAACAGAGCCTGAAATGTTGGCCTGGATTTTGAAAGCCGCCCTGCAGTTTGCAGGTGCATGGAGCAGGAGTTCCAGTTTGGTACCAGCTCTGCTTAACTCTCTTGTATTCCTCGATTGCAAGGCCAGAAGGGGCTGTCATAGTCCCTGTAGTAAGGCAGCCTGGCTCCCAGCTGCCCCAGAGAGGGACGAGCCCCTCTGGATGCCAAAGTGGGCGGAGCCACTGGAGCCTGCGCCCGCCCCCCAAAGGTCAAAGCGCAGGACAGGAAGTATAAAAGCCCCACCCCAGGGCTCAGAAGCTGCCTGGCCGCCGGAGAAGCCAGACCCTGGGGGCCTTGCTCCTGCTGGGGAGACTCCTGCAGCCTGTGACCGACCCGAGGACTGGCCATACCAGTCAAGGCCTGATGACGACCAGACCCCGGAGAAGCTGGTAAGCCTACCAGTGAGAAGCGACCCAGAGGAGCTGGCAAGCTACCGCTCGCTGAGTATCCTGAGGAGCCCATGGTCCTTGATTCCATGGAGGACACCGACCAGACGCAGGTACTGCTAGAGGGGGAGGTAGGGAGTAGCCCAGGGGCAGCTGACCCTAGTCTGGTTGCGGCACACCCAGAGCCGATGTCAGTGTGTTGTGGCCAGGATCCCCCCTGACACAGCAGCAGGCCGCCTGCCGCTGTTAGGGCCCCGGGCTGGGACGCAGTGGAGTGGGCGGGCCTGCGTCCCCCCTGCCAGCCCACTAACGGGTGGCCGTCTCCCCCTCTCCCCAGACGCTCAGAACCAGGAGCCTGGGGATTTGTTCCTGAACTAGTTGCTAAACCCCTGCCTGAGGGCCTGAGCTCCAGACTCTGTGTGGCCCTGCCCTGACCCAGGGCCTGGGCTTGGTCCGGAACTATTTGCTCAGCCCCTGCCCGAGGGCCTGAGCCCTGGACTGTTTCCTGCCTCACCCGGATAATTCCCCAACTGAGCGGACCTCAGTAGTGAGGCGGCCTGGCTCCTAGCTGCCCCAGAGAGGGGCGACCCCAACCAAACCCTTCTACAGTCCCCTAGTCCGATCTCCTGCATCACACAGACCATAGAATTCCAGTCAGTTACTGTTAAAAAGGGGTTTTTTTTGGAGAAGGCTGAGGACATGTTCCCAGAGACGGTGGCTGGAAAGCAGCTTTTTAGTAGCTAATTCAGCTGGTTATGTTGAATTAATTTGTTCCTATTTGACTGTTTGTTTGTAATGCTTCTGGGTATACTGTGCTGTTTTAAGATTGTCCAAAGGGCTGTGTAGAGCAGTCAGAGTTTAATATTACTTAAGTCTAAGTAAATACAATATACAGATCATTAACAATGCTTTCCTTTAAATTAAAAGTGAAGCAAGCATCCAAAATCATCCTTATTCTTCTGGAAGCAACATCTGTAAAGCCTTAAAGTTTGGGGGCACAGGGGAGAGGAGATGTATAATCCCTACTGAAATATTGAAACAATTTTATTTCTCAGCAATGTAGCTTTGCTTGAAACATTTTTGTTCCCCATTTAAATCACTCCACTAACATTTTCACTGCCATGTTTCATAGTTTTTGGCCGTCTCTGAATGCAGGAGAGGAAGATGTTTTCTTAAGAGTAAAAAAACACATTTGTGTAGCATGATTTCTTTTTGGCAAAACTAGACAAAACCAATAGTAAACAGATCCACGGGCCTGGGCCTAAGAATGCCCCTCAACAGAACGCAGGCTGTGCACAGGAAAATATCACATACAAAGGACAGATCTTGCAGACCTTGGCCACGTCTGCTGTTTGACACCAGAGTAAATCGGCAGTAACTTCATTGCCTCCAGGGCAGAATGAATCTTTAAGCAGTGGAGACATCTGAACAAAGATGAAGAGTGAAATATACATAGCTTGGCTAAGGAGTGATTCAGGAAGGGGGTTGTGTGGAGGACACCTATAACAGCTTTCATATAATGGAAGGGGAGAAACGCTAAGGCGAGAATGGAATTATTTAGGATAGTAAAATGTGGTAGACCGAGAAGTAATGGGATGACATTATGAAACAGATGTAGGCTGAATTTCAGGAGCTACTTCCTGATCTGTGGAACAATCGCCCTAGGGATATGGTGAAAGCCCCAGTCCTGGGCACACTTAAAATTAGGATGGAAACTGCAATACAGTAAATGTACTGCAGGGAGCAGTCCTGCTCTAGCAGCTGGAAGAAGCATCCGGGACCCACAGCTGACCCCAGACCCAGTTCATTGCCCTGAGCTAACAAACCTGGCCTCCTGATTGGCTGAAGACTCCAGAAGGCCTGGCATCCTGGCTGGTCAATAGTGCTCTGTGCCCACAACTGTGGTTCTGATCCTGCTCTCAACTCCTTTCTTGTTCCTGGTTCCACTCGTTGTTTTCTGATCCTGCTTCCTGCTCGCGCCTGGCTCCTGCTCCCTGGATTTGATATTTGTATTTTGACCATGGTTCTGACCCTGGTTTCCTGGTTTCTGGTTCTTGGCTATGGCTTGCTCTCTGGACTTGGTATTTGTGTTCTGACCACAGCTCTGACCCCTGGCTCCTGGTCTCCAGCTCCGGCTCAACCCCCACTTGATAATTCAGCTCCTGGTCTGGTCACTAAGCCTGGCTACCTCTCATCCAACCATTAAGCCAGCCTCCCCCCTGACCATTAGGCAAGGGTGCTCACAGCCTGGTTGTTACAATAAGCCCTTTCCACTTCTAGATTCCGTGACTAGGGGGCGCAATCTGTAAACCCACTCAACGATGTTACACCTCAAACACTTGAAATACCAAATCTGTGGTTTGGATGAAGTCTCAACCCAACCTTTTCCCTTCATCCATGCTGCCCGGCCTGGGCAGAAAGAGTATCTAACCCTATTTTCACTGAAGTCACAGTGATAATGCCATTGACTTCTCTGGTACAGGACTGGGCTGGTTGTGAACTGAAACCAATGTCATGGCCTTACTTATATCCTCAGACCATTGTTTCATGTTTATAGTGCATTCCCTTCCTCGTTGTGAACAAACGATGAACTGTTACCAGTGGAAATAAGGGGGGGGGGATGAAAATAGCTTGTGGGAAAGGTGGGCGAGGTGGAAAGCTTGTGAATTTGCAGTTCTCGGTTCAGTTCCTAGAGCATAAGAGGCAGATCCTCGTCTGATAGACGGCAGAGGTGCCACAGCAGATGAGGATCTGGCGATATGTATACCACATTTTGGTTTGGATACTGTACGTGAATGAGGATCTGCCCAACAGTCAGGGATTAGATCAAAATCTTAACCCGGAATTCTGACTTTGATGGCATCAGGAACTAGTTCTGAACACCAGTGGGGCACCCGATCCAAATTTTCTTATCTGAATGCTATCAGATAGTTCTACGTTTTGATTACTTCATTTAAAAACTAGGCCTATGTATTGATAGACCAGCCCTACCCCCAGTGGGATGATGTCAAAGCAAAATAGAGACCTTGATACATGAACATTTGGCTGCAGATCTCCCTTGCGGCACCCCAGTTTCCTGAGGACAATGTGTCCCTGTTCATCTGATGTGGAGTTTGGAGTCTAAAATCTTGTGCCAAAGCCTTATATCAAGATCAGAAGTAGGATAAAATGTCCTTGAAACACAGTCACATGACCACATGCAACCAGCAAGCCATCTCACAGGATTTACCCTCCAGAATGTCATTCCAACCCGCTGCCATGGAGGAAATGTCTCATGGTGCGGCCCTGATTGTAACAGACCATCAAGTTTGGCGCATTCTTACTTTTTGCATGAGTTTGGGTTTGGTTACAATAGGGTGACCAGATGTCCCAATTAGGGACAGTCCCAATTTTTGGGTCTTTTTCTTATCTAGGGTCCTATTACCCCCCACCCCCATCCTGATTTTTCACACTTGCTGTCTGGTCGCCCTAGGTTACAATATGGACGACACATGGTGTCATCTTTACTTCCTCTAAATATCCCGCTGCAAGGCCAATTTGTGCCAGTCTTGACTCCCTCCCGAACAGTGTTTCTCAACCTTTTTTGATTCTAGGGATCGGCGTGCTGCCTTCCTAAACTGTGTCAGGGAGATCTCAGGGACTGGCACCAGTCTACGGACCGGTCGTTTAGAAACATTGCTTTAGAAGGCCTTGTAGCTGAGAGAATCACTGTTAATGTGTGTGTTATGTCTGTATTCATAAGAGTAAAACAAAACAACCACTCGCCAGCAAAAACTGTGGTGTTGTTTGTATGAATTATGTGCCAGTGAAGGTGCTGCATTGATAGCCCTGGAGACTAAGAGTATGTCTACATTAGGAGTGTATCCATGTCTTGACTTGTGTGCATTCATCCAGGCGTCCGCTAAGCCCATCACCAGAGTCCACACTGTAGAGCTGCATGCGCGCCGTACCCAATGTAGCTGCATCCACACTAACGCTGCAGCTACATGTTGTTCCGTGCCTGCATTTGTAGGTGCATATCCCATAGTCCTTAGCGTCTTCGCCCCATGGAGCTGCTCTAGAGCTAATCTGTCCTTGCCCATCCCCACTGTGGAAGTGCTTTCAGCCCACCATATTGTTAATCACATCTGGCTGTACAACCTGTTCAACTTCTGTCCATTCCAGCCCAGGGACTAGCCACGGCTCCACCTCATCGGCTGCTCCTGTTTGCGAGTGAATGGTTTATCAGTGGGGTAGATGTTTGGTGCGACGCTGGGTGGCGTTTCAGGAACAGTTTCGGAGATGAAGAAGGCAGAGGGATTCTGAGGGTCGCCGCAGCTTATTTTCTATGTGTGGAGTGATATGGAGTGACATCCCTTGTGCAGGATAACTAGCACAGCATTGGGGGGACCACAGCCTCCTGCAAACCTGGGATGACCTGCAGAAGATCCAGAACTTCCACATGAGGAAACAGACCTTCCTGGAACTGTATAAGGAGCTTGCTCTGACCCTCCAGCACCAGAACACTTAATTGATGGAGGTCATACCAGTGCAGACACTGGTTGCAATTGCTCCCTGGAAGATGGCTACTCCATACTGCTCTAGGTGCCCGGCTAACCACTTTGCTGTGGGCAAGTCAACTGTGGGGGTTGTGGTAGTGGAGGCTTGCCAGGCAGTTGTTACTGTGACGTATCCACATGTTGTTGGCTTTTAGAAATGTGCTAGAAAAAAGGAGCTGGATTTCAGAGCATGGGGTTCCCCAACTGCTCTGGGGCTACTGATGGCCCAGAATTTGCCTGCCACAAGGAGCAAGCGAATATGTTAACTGCAAAAGGTACTACACCATCATTCTTCTGGCCTTGATGGACCACCGAGGCAGGTTCATAAACAACAATGGGGGTAGCGCTGGCAAGGCACATGACGTGATGGTTTTCAGGAGATCAGGACTGTACTTACCTGGCAAAGGTGGGGGGAGGGATAGCTCAGTGGTTTGAACATTGGCCTGCTAAACCCAGAGTTGTGAGTTCAATCCTTGAGGTGGCCACTTACAGATCTGGGACAAAATCAGTACTTGGTCCTGCTAGTGAAAGCAGAGGGCTGGACTCAATGACCTTTCAGGTTCTCTTCCAGTTCTGTGAGATAGATATATCTTATTTCCTCCTCTTAATATTGTCAAGAGGGGGCATATGGTACCAACTACTATTTTGGGGAACCCCGTGTGCTTGCTTCTAACGTGGCTCATGAAAGCATGCCAAGAGGCCAGCAACTGGCCAGAGATGGTTCCGTTACATGCTCAGCGGTTGCAGGCTGGTTGAGGAGTGGTGCCTTTGGCAGACTGAAGGCGAGATGGTCCAGCTTCTACAGCTATTTGGAAGCCACAGTGGCTGCTGCTGCTGTCTATCCCATCATGGCCTGCTGCACCCTCCACAGCACCTGCGCGGCTAAAGGCGACGTTTTCCTATAAAGTGCCCAGAAGACCCCACCCCACCTCTTTGCAGGCCAGGTACCCGCAACCAGAAAACGCACTGGCCTGGTCCTCTCTGAGTCTGCTTCCTCGCATGGAAGTGAAGTGAGGGATGACCTCTGAGCCCACATTTTTTTGCCATCAGGATGAAGTTAATGAAATCCGATGATGTCCCGTTGTCTCTACACCGTGTGGACCGTTAACAAATGTTACTTCTGTTGTCAGTTTTCACATGTCAGTTACCAATCCGTGCATTGCTTTGTAGGGGGCCGGGGGAGAGGGCCCCTTAATGCTGGGGGCCATTACTGCATGCACCACGGCCTACGTGGGTTTGGGACCCTGGACGGTGAATTACTGTAACCTGTGCTTCCCCCTATCAGATATTAACCTCTGCATGGGTGGCGGTGGGGACGACGACAGCGTAATGCAGGTGCCATTACCACCCCAGAACGCACCATGGGTCCCCTTGTGGGGTGACTGAACCCCAATATGCAGCCTCTTGATGGGGAGTGGACTGAGGGGTCCTCCACCCAGAAAGTAAATGGTGATGGATGCAAGTGCCACACAAGGCCGGACAGGTGTCCGGTGAGTGGGGCCGTGGGTGTCTCTTCTTCCTCCTATAACCCTTTTGTTATGATCCTTGCAAACGCCCACCATCCATTGGGGGAAAAAGGGATAAGTCCCCAATGGATTCCATTAGTGCAGGATTAAAAACTCTTGTTGCAACATACCAGCAGGAGTCAAGGAAAGATGTCGCCAGGGTGCATTACAGCATATGCCCAACAGAAACCGCCCCCCCAGCATTACAAAACAAGAAATAATAAATAATTCCATGGCATAGATTTGGAACACGGCACTACAAAGTCTGCAGCTGTGGAAGACAAGGAAAAGAAGAGTAGGATGGACGACGGTGCCATTACGCTTCAGTGCACTGTAATAAAGAAAAGGAGGGGGGAAGTCTGCAAACTTGCTATGCACATCAAAGCCCATTCAGGCCTATGAAAGGCGGTGAGCGGGGGGGGACCCCAGAAAACAAAACTGTGCAGCAAAGCACAAGTGCAACTGAAGTTACTTCTATTAGTTTAGAAATGCTGGACGGGCGTTTTTGGTTGTTGTTGTTGTTTGTTTGTTTTTTTTCAATGGTGGCGCAGGGATTAGCTGGAGTGAACTGTGGGTTCAATCCACTCACACACAAGTGGAGGGTTGAACACTGCTCAAGGGAACGTAAATATAAGGTAACTTCAGAGGCAAGGCTAGCCCATTGGGGGCCGTAAGCAGGAATATTTTTGCAGCCCCCCCGCCACATACCAAAAAAGCAAATGGGGGGCCCCTTAGCGATTGCTTAGTCTGCTTATGCCTAGTGCTGGCTCTGAACGTCCAGTCCGTGGAGAGAGTGGGAGAGAAGGGAAGTGAGGAGGCTGAAAGGCGGGAAGATACAGCCCAGGGAATTGTGGGAGTGACCGTGGAGAACTACATAGACTAAAGGGCAGTTCACCGCATCATTGCTACAGCCCCATCACAAAGTGGGTGTCAGGGAAATGGGGTATGCGTGGTCTTGCCTAGTGGTCACAGCTGGGTGGGGTCTGTGCAGCAGGGATGGTAGTTGCTGAATAGGAGTTGGAGGAATTGTAAGAGTCAGGGTTAGAGTCAGGCTGGGATCAGAAACCAGGGATCAGGAGACAAGGCGAAGTCTGGAGTCACAACAGGCTGAAGTCTGTATGGTTGCCCAGGCAACGTTCTGGGGTAACCCCTGGGGTTAAATAGGGTGTTTGGCCAATCAGAGGGCTGCAGGATACTGTCACTCTCCTTTGGAGGGTAGGGACAAAAATCCATGGCCAACCTGGGAGCAGTATTGCGGTCTCTATTCTGTCCTCTGTGTCTCTGCTGAGACTGCCTACAATTTGTGTTTTTGTGTTAGTCTTTTTTATTACCAAAATTTCCAGATGCCAGACCGTCAAATATTTTTTAAAGCGTTTGGTAAACAGTCTCCATTCAAAACTTGAAATGTTTGTCAACAATCAAGTGGGCACTTCAGAGAAGACACTGAACATCTAAAGACAACATCCAGAATACTATCAATTTTATCTGAGTTAACAAAAACGTATTGCTCCTAACCTTATCAAGCTGGACTGCCTTCTCTTTGTAAGCACATAGGAAGCTGAGAAAGATCTGCTTCTATGCACATCCAAACAGAATTAACTGTTATTGACACTGACTTTTTAAGGTTAGGAACGAAAATAAAACTGAGAATGGGAAAATAACTGTCCCTGAACAGTGCAGAATTCAGTCCAGTCTAGTCCACTTCTTCAATGGTTGGTCCCCCGGCGCCACCGGTTGGGGCAGCTCCTCCCTGGTACAGTTTGGTGACGATGGGGTTGCAGAGTTTCTCCAGCTCCTTCTGTTTGTGCTCGTACTCCTCTTTCTCGGCCATCTGTTTGCGGTCAAACCAGGTGACCACCTCCTGGCATTTGTCAAGCACCTTCTGCTTATCTTGGTTGCTGATCTTGCCTTTCAGCTTCTGGTCCTCCACGGTCTGTTTCATGTTGTAGGTGTAGGACCCGAGGGAGTTCTTAGCTGCCACCCGGTTGCGATTAGCTTCATCCTCTGCCTTGTACTTCACTTGTTTTTGTGTTAGTCTCTAGGCCCTGGGTTGATTCTGCGAAATTCATTTCTCACAGGCCACCAACTGGTGCTAACTTTTAGCGACCTGGGCTGCGTGTCAACCAGAGAGAACAGGCTCTGCTCTTGCTAACCCCCTGAGCTATCTAGTCTCTCAGAAGTAACCAGAGGTGAGTTACAGAGAGTCCTTTCAATCCCACCTCAGACTCCCAGGTATGCTTGAACAAGAACAACTCCGTGATGCTGCTAGTTTGATGGCTGTCCAGCCATCAGGATGAAGATCCCGAATGGTGACCGTGTGTTGTACTTTATATCGACAAAGTATCCAAGTATCCACCGTCACTGAAGATGAAGAAGCGTCAGTGCTTAGAGCTGTATTCCTCTCTCTACTTTGGAAATGGTTCACTGCAGCTTGCGAGGAGCTCTGTTGCAAAAGGGGGAAATCACCATGTCAGATAAAGCAGGCAAAGCAAGAGGGTGAAATACGCTGCTGTTACTCGTCAGCCTCATTTCACCGGAGCACGAGTCTCTTTAGATTATCTGCTCTTTGTATGGGAGTTTGAGGATTTCTTCTCCAGGAGGCCAGTTTAGCTTTGTCTTTTTCACTTGGCTGGGGTGTCCCTCTGATCGCACCTAAACACTAGATTCAGACTCTCTTAGGTTCTTAAATGCATTCCTAGTAGTTTTCTGCCCTGATCACTTTGGGCAATATTTGTTCAGAAAGATTCCTGCTTCAGAGGAGCAAGGGGAAATAGACAAATGCCAGCGGAAGCGATGAATATTTGATATGGATTAAACAAGCCAGATATCAGCCAGTTTAAAATGAAATGACTGCCACTCACACTGCTGGTTTTTTTGTGATATGGACATTTGTCCAGTAAGAACTGAACTTCAGACCATTCATTTCAGGCAGGCATTTGATGTGAGCAACTTTTGGTCACGACAGACCTGGGCTGGCTTTGAAATGGTGATTTAGAGCAAATGGGATGATTTTAAAAGGTGTTTTATCGGGATTTGCGCAGCGCTGAAAGTGGACCAGGTACTCACCAGACAAACATGGAGACATAGTCTGATTCCCCTGTCTCTTCCAAAGGTTTTACACCATGTTGTGATTAATTTGAGCAAGATTGTTGTCAAGCTTAAGATGAACACCAATATTGCCAGTGTTAGGCCTAAAACTTCCGGAAGCTTTATAAAATGAGCTTTGCAAAATTATCTTTAAAAAGCAAACTTTGCAAAATGAAGCTACAACTTGTGGTCAAGAGACACTGCAGACAAAGAACTGATTCCTATGTGGGTTTGATGGGCTAGGCCTTTAGGCATAGGTCATCAAGATAACCTTACCCACAATCAAGCCAATAGCCCATTTAGAGGAAAGTTACCTAGAAAACTAAGGGAAACCACAATCGAGACAGTGGGCTATATAGATATAAGCTATCTCATTGAGCATAACTTATAAAATTAAAACAATAATTGGCTACAAGAAAATAAGTAAGCATGAATTATACAGCCAAAGCGATAACACTAAATTTGGCCTAACCTGATTGGTTGACCTGCTTCAAAGCACGGCGGGCAGATGAGATTAAATGTGTAGAACCTCAAGAGGGTATGTGTGTGTGTGTGTGTGTGTGTGTGTGTGTTTTGGACTAAGAAGTTATTCTCTTTGATCGGTCTGACCCGCACCTCCTGAACCGAGGAAACCTGAACTGCACCGACTATCTGCACCTGGCCAATGCAAAGAGCGGTCGACTAAAGGGTAACATATTCTTGGCAGGGTAAGGTTTTAAAGAAAAAGTCTGGCTGCATGCAAAATAATGTAACGGAATGAAGAAGTCTGGGTTGCTCGAGCTGTTTTGATCTCAAGTTGTGCTGACACTACAGTATTAAGAATGATAGTGTTGGGATAATTTGATCTCAGGTTATATTAATGCTGCAGTATTAAAAATAGTAGTAAAAGTTTACTTGTACTTGTGTTTGTTTGCGATATAATTTGTCATTTATATTAATCCTTATTCAATGCTGGTCTTTAATTTTTCTTTTCCTATTCTGTCTGTGTTGCATTTATAGCCGTAAGTCATTAAAAGCCTATCTTAAGGAATAATCAGTAGTTTTAGGCATGGTCCACACTAACCCCCCATTTCGAATTAAGGTACGCAAATTCAGCTACGTTAATAACGTAGCTGAATTCGAAGTACCTTAGTTTGAACTAACCGCGGGTCCAGACGCGGCAGGCAGGCTCCCCCGTCGATGCCGCGTACTCCTCTCGCCGAGCTGGAGTACCGGCATCGACGGCGAGCACTTCTGGGATCGATTTATCGCGTCTAGACAAGACGCCATAAATCGATCCCAGAAGATTGATTGCTTACCGCCGGACCCGGAGGTATGTGTAGACCTACCCTCAATTTCTTTATACGGACACCACTTAACCTCATTACATCTGTGTTGGGTGGTGGGAAGTAGCAATCACCCAGAGCCCCATTTGGGCCCTGATGTGTGTTCCCGTCTTCCTATATCGACACACATGTAACACCAATGACTGTAGCGGGTTTATTCCCGATTTACTGGAGTCCTTATCCCAAACACCATAACATCTGCGAAGAAGGTTGGCCTTGAGGTAAAGGCATTGGACTCAGGAGATCTGTACAATAATATGCCAGGGCATCAGCAAAACTCAGGCATCCCTTTCCCTCAGGCTCAATACCTGCTAATGCATGCCCTGTTTCAGAGAAATGCTGCCAGCAGTAATACATGGGTATAGTTTTAAATGTTGCCGCAGTAGCCAGAGAGCTGGAATTGTTATGTCATTAATGACTGGTTCTCTTCTGTTCTAACTAGTTTACGATGCTGCGCCCCTCACCAGGATACCCCATAGCGTCCTTTCCCACTGCTCTTTCTGTAAGGTCAGTCTCTGTAGGTTTCCTTTTATGCACAGAGCAGTCCCCATCATGCCCCCACCCCATTATTGATCATGTGTCACCAGGGCCGACTCTACCATTTTTGCTGCCCCAAGGAAAAGGAGAAAAAAAAAAAAACCCTCGGACTGTGCCGTCCCAAGAATAGCCGGAATGTTGCCCCTGAGCATGTGTCGCCCCAGGCACGGGCTTCCTCCGCTGGTGCCTGGAGCCAGCCCTGAGTGTCACTTACATTACGGTAGCCCTTAGAGGCTCCAACCAAGCCCCAGGGTGGTGTTCAGTTCTGTATAGGTTCTTAACCCCTTTCGTCGCTGTAATATCTGAGCACCTCCAGGTCATGCATTAAGTGACCTAACATCTGTCACTTGTGGTTTGTTCGTTCTCTTATACCTTAGGGGATAACTGAGTGTGCAATATAGTATTTTTTTTTTTAACGGAAATGCAGTTTTTGTGTTCTAGATTCTGTACAGGCCTGCTAAACCCAGGATTGTGAGTTCAGTCCTTGAGGGGGCCATTTGGGGATTTAGTTGGGGATTGCTCTTGCTTTGCGCAGGGGGTTGGACTAGATGACCTCCTGAGGTCCCTTCCAACCCTGATAGTCTATGATTCTATGATAGGAAGAGACAGTCCCTGCCCCAAAGCAGTTACAATCTAAATAGACAAAACAAAGGGTGGGAGGGGAAACAGAGGTACGGAAAGGTGAAGTGACTTGCCCAAGGTCACACAGCAGGTCGGTGGCCAAGCT
This sequence comes from Trachemys scripta elegans, assembly GCF_013100865.1. NCBI lineage: Eukaryota > Metazoa > Chordata > Testudines > Emydidae > Trachemys > Trachemys scripta. The sequence continues at coordinate 102,699,063 of NC_048305.1, read as the reverse complement.
AGAAGTAGGATCCAGGTCTTCTGCATCCCACCTATTGCCTTATCTTGTAGGCCATGCTGCTTCTTCATGTGACTCAATCAACGTGACTTAGCCTTGACCTGGAGAAATCACCTCTGAGTCGCCGTTGGCCATTCATCCTTTGCTGGGGCGACCACCATCATTAGAGCACGATCACCATCATTTTTCCCCCTCTGCATATGCCACCAAAGAGTCATCCAATGCTGACAGCTTTTGGTCACTATCAACCCAGGAGAGCTTCAAACCAGCAATCTAGGGGTGAAGGGCAACGTGTTTCCCTGGCATCAGACGTTTTCATGGACGTCTGTCCTCCTACCTGCTCCCAATCCAGGCATAAACGTTTTGACTGACAGATGTTGCTAAATGCCTTCAGGTTCTTTGTGCTGGGAAATGCGACATGCAGTGTGGGAAGGTCACGCTGTTTTCTTTGCAACTGTCAACTGCAGTTTGGTTGTACGAGGCGCTTGGTATTCGACGGGGCAGTACATAATCCTATGCAGTGGGGAGGTTTTTGTGTGTTTATTATTGTGGTTATTATTATTTTAAGAATAATATTATGGTAGCTGACAGTTAATCCGAAATTGTGGATACCTGACATTGAAATGAGAAAACAAACCAGCACTTAAAATGAGTGACATGCCAAACTCAGCCTTCAGGACTCATTTGACCTTGTAACCAGACCTCCTAGACTGACTGACAGCCTTTTATGGCCAAATTAGAGCTTAGCTGACCTTGTTTATCCTGGGATCCACCTGAGAGACTGCAGACATTCCCAGGTATATTAGGTCGCAAGCTGAAAATGTTTGCTCAGGTATTACCGACAGAGTTAATTTAGACCTCAGATCCTCGGTGTGGCACCAGCTACTGTTCTAAGGACCAATGTTTGGAGGGGCCAATGTCAGTTGTTTTGGACTCTCTTTAGAAATTGGTGTCGTTTTAAAGGAGAGTTCAACAAGTTTGGATTCAGTTCTGAACTTTTGCGAAGTTCGGTGGTTGGTTGGGCCCCTGGCTTTTGTTAACGATGGTTCTGCGCTAGGGTATAGGCTCCGAACAGGCTGGCCCCTCTGCCCCTTCTGTCATTAAAGCAAGGAGAGCGTGTGTTCAACAGTTGTGATTCTTTTATTCTTGCCGTGTAAAATATCTAACACACACGCAAGCTAGACTCTGCCTGCCACTGCGTCCTGCAGCAATCTGCTCTGCTCAGCAGCCCCTGAGCCAACATACAGGGTGGCCTTTTAGCTCATCAGCTACTTCCCACATCCTTACACAGTTATACCAGCTACTCCCCATTTGGGTGGGGGGGGGAAGTGCCACTTCTTGGGCCCTGGCGCTATCTCATTGGTAGGTCTCTTCCCTGCTAGTGCCCTACAGTGCTAGATGCCTGGAAAGAGACAGGGGGTGGGGTAGGGTGAATCATAGAATCTCAGGGTTGGAAGGGACTGTAGGAGGTCATCTAGTCCAGCCCCCTGCTCAAAGCAGGGCCAATCCCCAGACAGATTTTTTGCCCCAGATCCCTAAGTGGCCCCCTCAAGGATTGAACTCACAACCCTGGGGTTGAGTATCAGAGGGGTAGCCATGTTAGTCTGGATCTGTAAAAAGCAACGAGTCCTGTAGTACTTTAAAGACTAACTCTGGGTTTAGCAGGCCAATGCTCAAACCACTGAGCTATCCTTCCCCCCTGTGAAGGCAAGGCCCAGAGACAGTACGCTTGAGGATGTAAGCATGGTGCAAGTGTGTGCTACCAGAGCTCCCCTGCAGGAATTCTGGTGGAGTCAGCCAGGATTTCTCTGAGGAGTCCGGCTTCTGTGAAGCACCCTCTGTCCCGTCAGTGCCATCCTTGTATTAATGTCACTCTAAAAGCTTAACTCCGCCTATGACAGAGCCCCTGTTTATAGCAAATCCATATTCCCCCCCCCTCGCCCACAGATCAAGCTGCCTAAAGACCACACGATCCCCTCACTTCCTTGCCGTGCGTCTAGAATCTCATAGTCGCTGCCTGCGGGAGTCCTGCATGGACAGGGAGAAGCAGGGCGTCAAGATCTGCCATGTGGATCCAAGAGCAGCATTTTGTCCTGTAACTCAGCTGCCGAGGTTCGCACCAGAACGGCAGCCTCTGCCCAGCAACCCGGGAAGCGATTAGGGGCTTTTGCCTTGATCCACGGTGAGTGGAGTTGAATTCTAGCCCAGTGTGTCATAAGCAGCTGCCTCTCTCTATACAGAGGTCGTGTTTTCGACTCCAGACGCCTCAGCCAACGTGGCTTGCAGAATTTCTGACTATTTTATTTTTGGGGGAAGCAGCAAGAGACGAGAAGGAGCCTTTGCTGAGACCCCTGGACACAGACAGATCCTGTGATTCTCTCTGGCTCCCTAGCTAGCTGTCATCTCCCTGGGCCTCTCGAAGTCCTGGCCTGGATTTAGCACTCACGGAAGAGGCTGAGTAACTGCTTAGCATCTCCAGGAAGAGTGTTGGCCAACATTTTGGGCCCTAACCATTTACACAGGATTTTATTCTGGCGTGTGCTGCAGGATGTCTATCAGCAACTGACTCCGCTTCCACAAAGCTGCCTCTCCTACTTTAATGGACTCCACTGCCTTTTAATTCAAAACAATTTGGGCGTCCCAGGGATCTCTTGTTAACGGCTTTGTGCTAAACCCACCCGGCAGAGGTCACATCTGAAGATGGTTATTGCCATAAAAGCCACAAGGAAGTGATTATTACACTGCAGGCTTAGAGGAGGGAACAATCAACCGATACAGAATGAGAAGGGAGGGTGGGAAATGTAGCCGCAGCTGTTGTAGTCAAAACACTGTAAACCACACACACGGCTTTCCCCGAGGTTCCTTAAAGCTCTGACTACGGACCAGCCCCTTCATTTGTTTTTAACTGTTTGCAGTCATCTGACTATCGGCCCCTCCCCTTTCTTTCGAAAAGCCAAGTTTCCGTCTCTGAAACCCTAACTGCTATTCCTGATCTCCCAGTGTGGCGGTTTCTATAAAGTGAAGGAAGGGCCATATTAGGTGTTTTTGGCAGCAGAGTCTCGGCGACCTTGATCCAGCACGGGGAAGGATCTGACACAAGGACGCTTCTTGCTGGATTGCTTTGAATTTTTAAGGCCCGGCTTGACAAAGCCCTGGCTGGGATGATTTAGTTGGGGATTGGTCCTGCTTTGAGCAGGGGGTTGGACTAGATGACCTCCTGAGGTCCCTTCCAACCCTGAGATTCCAAGAATTGGGCTCCTGGGAGCTGGAATCAGGATGAGGGAGAAGGATGGCTTTGCGATTAAGGTACAGGACTAGAGCGCTGGGTTCTCTGAATATTTTAGTTTTGAGGGAAGCAGTTTCGGAGTGGAAGGGAAGAGAAGGAGCCTTTACTGAGACCCCTGGACACAGACAGATCCTGTGGTTCCCTCTGGCTCCCTAGCTAGCTGGCACCTCACTGGGCCTCTCCAAGTCCTGGATTTAGCACTCGTGGAAGAGGCTGAGTAGCTGCGTAGCATCTTCAGGAAGAGTGTTGGCCAACACTGTGGGACCTACTAACCATTTCCACTGCATCTTATTCTGGCACGTGCAGTTAGTGCTGAATACCGCTGGGTGTCTATCAGCAACTGATTCCGCTTCCATAATGCCGCCTTTAATGGACTCACTGCCTTCTAAGTCAAAACAATTTTGGCATCCCAGAGATCCTGGTTTCAGCAGAGGCTGCCGCAGTGTGACAGCCCTCACAGAGAGAACACGTTTCCTGATATGGAACCTACATTTCCCTTTGTTAATTTCATCCGACTTCTCCTTCTACTTCTTCTAGATTCCACCTTACAGAGATTCTAGATCATTTGAAAGAGCTCAGATAACTGTGTTCTCCCTTTATCTTTCATTTGCACCCTGCCTCTGCACAGAGCCAAAAGAGAAGGCCAAAATGCCCAGATGCTGCAAAAGAGTTATGGGTCTGTTATGGGATCCTGTGCAGAAGAGATGAAGTCCAGCTCATGGAGGAGAATGGGAGTACAAGGTACCTGAACTGTAACTTCCATGAAGCACCACACCAGCATTTCAGAATCAAAACAGCTGTTTTTTGGCATTGAGTTGTTGTTTTATCCCCAAAAATTTTCCATGAAAGATAGGTTTGTTTTTGTGAAAAACCTTTTGTTGAAAACCCTGTTTTTTGTTAAAGAGTTTTAATGAAAAATTTTCAGGCAGCCCTACCACTGACTTCAGAATCAGGCCCCAAAATAGCTTTTGCCTCCATTTTCCTACCAATACAATGGTTCTAGTATCCTAGGGGTGGTATTGGATTTAATTAATTTATGTTTGCAAAGCACTATGAAATCTTGGTTCACAGGTGCTCTATATGTGTAAATTATTATTATTCAAGTATCAGAGGGGTAGCCGTGTTAGTCTGAATCTGTAAAAAGCAACAGAGGGTCCTGTGGCACCTTTGAGACTAACAGAAGTACTGGGAGCATAAGCTTTCGTGGGTAAGAACCTCACCTCTTCAGATGCAAGTAATGGAAATCTCCAGAGGCAGGTATATATCAGTGTGGAGATAACGAGGTTAGTTCAATCAGGGAGGGTGAGGTGCTCTGCTAGCAGTTGGTGTTCAAAGGTGCCACAGGACCCTCTGTTGCTTATTATTATTCGTTATTGTTAGTGGTGCACAGGCCGCTGGCAGGGTATGAGCCAGGTTCTGATGCCTGGCGTGGTGATCGGAAGCAGTAGAGGAAGGACATGAATCTTGTACTTTAACTAAGAATGGCCGTACTGGGTCAGACCAACGGTCCATCCAGCCCACTATCCTGTCGGCCGACAGTGGCCAATGCCACTGCTACTTTACCTAGCTCAAACTGGAAGGAGTTTATGATGAAGAATAGTGCTGAAAGTCAGTGGGGCCTACTGGCTAGGAAACTGCTCTGTAAGTCAGGACATTTGGCTTCTATTCCTGGCTCTACTTCATGACCTTGGGAAAGTTGTTTCACCTTCCTCTGTCTGTTTCCTCTGCCACACTTTGTTTGCTTTCTCTATTTAGAGGGTTAGCTCGTTGGGGGCAGGGACTGTCTCTCATTATGTGACTGCGCACCACCTAACACAACAGGTTACCGTATTGCCTATGATAAGTAGTAAGGAAACAGAGTTGGGAGCATAGAGTGTTTTCTCTTTTAGGGCTGGAAATTGGTTATCCCAGCCTGAAACCCATTTCTGGCTCTCAAAGTACCAGTGTGGAGGTTAGCTGCCTGCCCTTGCACTATTGATTTAAGAAAATAAATATTATCATTTCAGGCATTGGCGACATTGGGAGAATACTCCAGTGTGGCAGAAATGTGTTTTCAACGCACTGCCCTCCACTTAAATGTTGTTTTCCTTCACCGACGGGCAATTAAATTTTAAGAAAACTCTGGGCCCCAGGTTTGTCATCACTCGGGTGAGCAATAACCGCTCCGTGCACAATTCCAAAGAGGGAGCAAACTCTGGGAGCTGTCACTTCAGTGCATTGCAGTGACAGACGGAGTGCATTGCTCAGAGCTGCATGGTCTGCCCTCTTATCTGTTTCCGAAGCAAAGGACACCAGGGAGAAAAACTCACTGAGGTTCCTTTCAGCCTTGCGTTTGTGGAGGCGGGAGTTGGAAGGATGCTATTATAGGCAAGCTAGAGGTTTATGACGCCTACTGATTCTGACATGTGCTATCAGCAGAGCCCCCAATTAGTTACAGGTTCTGTTAATCTGTTAAGGCTCCAAGTCGTAACCCGAAGCACTGACCTACCCCAATGGGTCCCAAACCTGCTTCTATAGGAGTCAATGGAAAAACTCCTTTAAATCTGATTCTGCCCTCGCTTTTATCCCGTCCCCAGCACCACCACTGTGTTCAGAGACTGGATCTGGCCCTTGGTAGCTAGTTACTTAAATCAGCCATTCTGATGCTGATCATTTGCCAACCTGCAAAGCACTGAGCAACCTCAATCTTCAAGAAGCAGCGGAGCGTGACTCAGCATCTCCCAGGGCTGGGTTTACTGCCACCCACCCTCTGGGAGGAAGGAAACGCAAATGTAATTTGCACCCTGGGTGTGTCTGAGCGACCCCCTAGAGCTGTGAAGTAGCAGTGCAACCACCAATGGGTCTAAAACAGAGCCTAGTGAAGCTAGTGGAAAGATTCTCATCCGCTTCATTGGGCTTTTGGGTCAGGTGTATTGTCCCTGTAAGAAGATGAGCATCTAGATTTGTACCCAGAGCTGTGCATGGCATCTGATGCTGTCATGGGGGTCGGAACATTGTGGCACAATTCTGAAGTCTTTAGCAGCAATGGGAACCCAGGTATCCGAAGACGTCAGTGTGCCCAAACTGGCAGGAAGAGGCTGAGAGCCTCAGTTACAAAACAGTAGCTAGGAAAAATATCACATCAGCAGCTTCCTTTGCCCCAGGGCCATTGGGAAAACTGTAGTAAAGATAGGGGACGAACCTGTTTCAAAGGATTGATCTCGGCCCTCTGAGCACTCTGTTCTGTGCCAACCGCATAGGGATTATGCCACACAGTTGAGCAGTTCTGGTTCCATCCAGCAGAGGGCAGTGACGCATATGCACACTAGCTTGTTGGTTACACTGTATTACAAAACAGTTACATAATTGCCATAGGTAGCCTCACTTGGATATTTGCATAGCATTATGCCCTGCATGGTGGTCCACAATCTGTGAGGACCGGGGTATGGGCAGTGAGGCCTAGTGGTTGGAGTCAGGAGCCAGGAAACCGGAGCTGGTGTTCAGAGTGGGAGCCAGAGTCAGAATTCAAAGCAACGGTCAAAGTCAGAGTTGGACTCAAGGGACAAGCCAGAGTTGCAGTTAGGGGTAAGGTAGAGGAGCAGGAATCTGGAGCAAGGCAGGAAATCTGGGAGCAGAGGAGGATCTGGGATAAGGAGGGCAGGGACAGGCACAAAGACAGGGCTCACGAGTCAGGCAAGTAGGCAGGGACCAAAGTGCTGGCAGCCAGCCAGGGATTCACCTAATTACTCAGACAATTTTCTGTGTCTCCTTCTGGCTGAAATAGTGCGTCTGAGCCAATTGGTGAGGCTGGACAGCTCCGCCAACCAGGAACTTTGTGGGCAGACCCATTGGTGAGTTAGTCCTGTATTAGTCCCCTTTTCCAATGATTGCGGTGCAGCAGCAGCTCTGGTCTGAGTACTGCCTGGGACTTCACAGGTCTGGGTTCAAGACCCCTGACTTCCTGCAAACACTTAAGCGCGTACTTAACTTTGCATATGTGAGTGGTCCTATTGAAGTTAAGCAGATGAGGTACTCTCATAATGTGGTGATAACACTCTTTCCATTCAGCTAATGTCTCTGGAGGACATTAGAGAGAAGCTACTGAAGTTTTTAAATCTGCAGGTCCAGATAACTTGCATCCAAGAGTTTTAAAAGAGCTGGCTGAGGAGAGTACTGGACTGTTTATGTTGATTTTCAATAAGTCTTGGAGCACTGGGGAAGTTCCAGGAGACTTGAAGAAAGCCAATGTTGTGACAATTTTTAAAAAGGGTAAATGGGGGGAATCTTGAGTAGAAGTAGAGAGGTTTTTTAACCTCTGTATTTGGCACTGGTGCAATCGCTGCTGGAATCCTGTGACTAGTTCTGGTGCCCACAATTCAAGAAGAATGTTGAGGAAATGGGAGAGGGTTCAGAGAAGAGCCACAAGAATGATCAAAGGATTACAGAACATGCTGTATAGTGACAGACTGAGCTCTTTGTATCTATTTCGCTTAACAAAGAGAAGGATAAGGGTGACATAAGTCCCTACATGGGGAACAAATATTTAATAATGGGCTCTTCCGTCTAGCCAAGAATGGTACAACATGATCCAATGGCTGGAAGTTGAAGCTAGACAAATTCAGACTGGAAATAAGGTGTAAATTTGTAACAGTGAGAGAAATTAACCATTGGAACAATGTACCAAGTGTTGTGGTGGATTCTCCGTCACTGACAATTTTGCAATCAAGGTTGGATGTTTTTTTTCTCAGAAATCTGCTCTGGGGATTTTGGAGGGGAAGTTCTATAGTCTGTTATACAGGACGTCGGGCTAGATGATCACAATGGGCCTTGGAATCTACGAATAACCTATTCACAAATGTTTGCAGAATCAGGCCTTGGCTAGTAACTTCGCATCAGAACACAGACCAAAAGGCTTTGCCTTCCAGGAGACAGTAGGTCAGGTTTGCAGGACTCACTATGTTCTCTCAGTCAGCTGCAGAGTCCTGGATGATTGAGAAGTTGGAGAGGGAGATGGACTCGCTGCAGAAATGACTAGCCAATGGCGCTGGAATACTTTTATAGTGGGGGTACGGTGCCCCCCCCCCTTACCCAGTCCATGCCACTCCCTAGAGCTGGGGCTGGGAGCAGAGCTGGGGCTCCGGGAGAGGGGGACATGGACAGGGGTATTGGAGCCAAGGTTGAGGCCACATTTGAGGGTGGGGGCAGAGCTCCGGGCACGGGGCCAGGAGCAGAGCCCCGTGTAAAACTTGGGGGTGCACCCCCCCACCTCTAGTTCCTGCACCTATGTGAATAGCAGGTGACATCGAGTCTGATTCTACATTGTTTGCACTTCCAAAACCTCTATTTACTTCAGTGATAAAGCTTTTATGCAGATGTCACTGAACTGCATGCTGGGTAGAAACGACAGCTGGCTTTAGGGTTCTATTGAAGATCATTTTCAACCAACAACAGCGTTGGCAAAAGAGCTGGTATTTTAAAAGTAGACACTGTGAAAAATAAAAGCAGCTTCTAGTGTAAAAATTAAATCTGCTCCAGGTTAAGAGCATTGTAATTAAGTGGGTTTTTTAATATGCCCCCAAAGTCTTAGATTAGTTATCCATCAGTGCCCACTTAGATTAGTTTGGGCATTTGTATTCATTCTAGAGCAGGGTGAATGCTGCAAAATAAAGTGAACATTTGTTTGAATTTTCAAATGAGTTTGCTCCGATTGTGTTGGTGAACCTTCCCGGTGCACTTACCACGAATGTTCTAATGAATGATCTTTACTAGCGTGAGCCCTTGTGAAAGAGGGGTTTAAGCTGGTGTGTGCAAAGATTCAGCAAAAGTGAGTTTCAAGCAGCAAAGCTACTCAACAGCTAGGAGAACTGTGCATTGTACACTCAAATTTGCACTGTTGTGGGTGAGTGAATTAAGACAACCAGTGGGGGAGCAGAGCAGTTTTGTGTTTGATTCTGATCTCACATGGTTTTACACCAGTGTGGAAGGAAAACAGAATCCGACTCCATGTGACTGACTCATTGCAGATTTCAGGTATTTTGGATTAACTGTTCATGAGCAATGTGCTAGACCAAGATTTAGCTCTTGAGAATTTTGTCAGTAATTGGAAAATGTTGGGTGCACTTGAGAATTTTGCAGCATGTGGACAGAAACGGAGGAGAAATGTGTTGAATAAATTGTTTGTTATGAATTACTGACCCACCTCTAATTCAGCGGATATATTTATTACGGTTATTTGAAAGAGAAAAGTCCTCAGTGGATCTACATCCACCTTTCCACTATTTATTCAGTTTGCCTAATGATTTGACACTAATCCTTAAAGGTTTCTGACTTTCTATTAAATATACCCAAGAGTAAATATATTTCTGGTTTATTTTAGAAATGTAGTGCTGGACGGAACCTCATCTTTGGGGGGGAAAAAAAAGCAAATTTCCACAGAAAAACATACTATTCTTCCACTAATGAGTCCTGTTTAAATGGAAAGTTTTTTTCAGATGAGATAGAAAACCCAAAGTCCTTACCGCTTCTGGTTATGAAAGCTCCTGTGATACTTTTTATTGCAGGAGTGTTCAATCCAAGGATTTTAGCACAAACTAGGCAATAGAGAAAGGAGGGAGAAGTGGTTAGGGTGCTGATTTGAGACTTGAGGCACCTTGGTTTAATTCCCTTCTCTGCCACAGGCTTCCCGTGTGACCATGGGCAAGTCACTTAATTTGTCTGAGCCTCTGTTTCTCATCTGGAAAATGAGGATTACAACTCTACCTCACGGGGGTATTGTGAGGATCAATACATTAAAGATCATGCAGTGTAATGGGGGCCATATAAGTGCCTTCGATAGATAGAATTACCTGCTTCCTACCTAAAATTCCCCCTGCTATTACAGATGGACACAGTATTCACCACTTTGTCCTAAACTGTTGTACAGTGTTGTTGTGCACTGTTAAATCACTTCTGCCTCTCATCCCAGAAATGGGGTACTGTAGGAATGTGAAGTGATGTATATTGTAATAAAGTGACACGTGTGTGTGTGTGTGTGTGTGTGTATATATATATATTAAACTGACTACTATATATGTATGTTAGTTTATTACTGTTTATTACAGTATTTATATATATGTGGCTGGAATCAGAATTGCTCAGCTGTGTGCCATAAGCCCTATACTGCTAACAGCCAATGGAGATTCTCAAGTGGTGCTAGTGGGGGGTGGGCAGACTGTGCCTTTGGCACAGGAGGATCAAAGTTCTATATCGATTGTCATGATGAATCTCTGGGGATCCAGGGGAGGTCCCTGACTTGTTACAATGTAATGGCAAGGATGCTTTGCATTTCTGTGCTTCCTTGGAGCCAGAATGACCCATCCGTACATTATATTATTTGTAAAGTGCATTGGAATTTTTCTGGCATGGACTCCATAACTCTAAAATCATCGGGTTAACTTTTAATACGTGCCTGAGTGCCCCTGAAGGTCAGTGGGCCTTAGGCTCCTAAGGTGCTTGGGCGCTTTTGAAAACATTGCCCATTATCAGGCATGCTAGTCATCTGCAAACCTCCTGTCGGCAAGTAAACGCTGGCTGGAAAATTCCAAACAAGCTTTGATACAAGGAGTTGCAGTAACAAAAGAAACCACCACACTTGTTAAACAAATGTGCGCGTTTTTTAATCACACTTTTTCTCCTGGCAATTAAAAGCAATTTGGCCTCTGCCTGCTAACATCTCGGTCTCCATAGGCAGAGAAGATGCCAGCTTCTTGCACAGTTTGACCTCAGTGATTTGCATCAATGTGAGTGAGTAGATAATTGGGCCTTGTATATACTAGCTGCAAACAGGACAAGAGACACAAGACAAAGTTGCTACAGAGGCTGGCTTTTAGAGGTGATCAGCAACATCCCATTGACTTCCGAGACTCAGCACCTCTTCAGATGAGGCCTTTTGGTTACCATGATTATTTATGTGTTAAACAATCTGATCGTTGCATGGCTCATACCTATGAGAAAGCTCTTTATAACGATTAAGGAGGGCCACATGCCAGGAAAAAAATATTTTCCCACTAGGGAAAGGTCATCTGTGAAATTTCATGAACAATTGCCATGTTCTCTAAATGGCCCCTTTTTTTTGTAATTGCGTGTCAGACCAAGTGCACTCAAACCGTAAGCAGTGTTTGATACAAGGAGAGTGAAATGAGATAATCCATGTTTTCATCATTCATAGGCTGCTCTTTTCACAGGCCGTGGGCCGTACTTTATTAGGTTGAGCAGCTCGGGGCGGGCAAGAAAGACCCGGGCCTTTCTCATCAGTATGAGAATAACCCAGTGAATGGTTTCCAAGTGTTTACTCAGCATTTGTCTCGTGGTTCATCAGAGGAATGGGGAGAGGGGTGCCGACAGATCTTTTGTCCGACTGAACTGCCTGATGTGTTATGACAATGTTCCATGAATATGCAGAATGGCAGAAGGGATTAGACCCAGCACAATTCCCCTCTGGCATTTTTTTTTTTTTGCCTGGGATGTTCAGAGCTTTAAGGGTGACCTGTTCACAGTCAGGGCACCAAACATCAGATTTTCCTGTAGATAGGGGTGTAAAAATCCCACACTTGTCCAAAGTTGTTAACATCTGACTGGAAGGTTGGCCAGTCTTATCTCATGGCCTTCTCTTTATAACATTTCAACTGGCGCTAATGGCCTAATCAAAGGCATTGTTTTGTAGGAGACATGTAAATATTGGGGGGGGGGGTAATTAACGCCTGAGTCAATCAATCACACATGGGGTTCAGGCCAGTAATAGCTCTGTTGGCTTCTGCTAAACAGATAGTTTCTGTTACTTCCTGGTAAATCTTTTCCTCTTGCTTACCATAGTCCTGGAGATGTTAAGAAACAGGCTGGCCATGTCTACACTACACTACAGTGATTATAGGGGCGTAGCTATGGTGCCATAGCTAAGCTGACATCACCCTGTAGTGTAGAGACAGCATACGGTGATGGAAGGGGTTCTTCCAATTGATGTAGGAACAGCCCTCCCCAAGCAGCAGTCGCTAGGTCAATGGAAGCATTCCTCAAGTGAACTAACTTAATCTCTCTGCACCTCAGTTTCCCTATTTGTACAATGAACACAATTCCGGCGTTCCTCGGAGTGGTGTGGTGAGGGTATCTGTATGGGAATATCACCCGAACGATGCCACAGGCCATTCTTTCTCATGTGAAAACTCACTGATCGTTTTCCTGAACATCCCCTTTGGGTCTGACTTTTATATCGCTTCCTCTTTACCTGCAAGTTCCCAGCCACTTGCCAAGACTGCATCCAGCCACCAATACCAGTACAAGGGCAGAGTCATTAAAATCAACCTGTTTGCAGTTGAGCTAATTCTGTTGTTGAAACTACTTAACTCCTCAATAGCTGGCATGGTTTTGCTGCCTGTTTGTCATCTTTTCTCTTAGCCCCACATCCCCACTGTTATGTAGAGGGCTTAATACTGGTTTGCTGGAGGTCTGGGGTTCTGAATGTATCCTTTCACTGTCAGTGCTGTTTCAGTGAAGCCCACGCATTTCCATTGTGCAGCATGTGTGTTTACTCATACTCTTTCTATTTAAAGCTAAATGTAACATCGGCCCAGGCAGGAAAAATGGGCATGTGTTTAAGCCACTATCCTTGGACTTAGGAGATGTGGGTTCTGGCCTTGCCTTTGTCACCTTGGGCAAGTCACCTCATCGCTCTGTGCCCTCAGTTTCCCCTCTGTAAAGTGAGGGGCAAGTTGCCTATTTATGACGATCATTTTAAGAATAATTTGTTTGAGGTTTTTCTACATCTATACAAGGAAAGGGCTTAAGCAAGAAAACATACCACCGAGGAATAAAATCCATTACAATCTGAAAGTTCATTTGAAAGTAAAAAAAAAAACTTTAACCTCACAACATGCAAACATGTTACATGCATCAATCATTGCAACAGAATTAAACACATTTAATTCCGACACCCTGTAATCTCTCACAGCCATCAGATAGAAATAAGAAGCCAAGTCGTTTGAAATGGAAAGCGAGAAGAGAAAGTAAAGGAAACAGAGAGAGAGAATGAATCCATTGGGTATAAGTCAACAACTAACTAATGAGAGTTAGGAAGAAAGTTCTTCTATTGGGCAGGTTATGCCATTACTGTCTACTATAAAGTTTCTTGCCAAGTCCTCTGGAGAATCTGATACTGACCAATTTTGGAGACACAATACTTGACTAGATAGACCATTGATCTGATCCATTCTGGCAATTCCTCTGTTCCAGTGACCGAGATCCTTCTCTCATTCAACCAGTATCACTGATTTAATTTGCATCCTCATTTGTTGCACAGAAATGGAAAAGTGCATTTATTAGTACTTGTAAAAGTGCCAAGCAATGGAGCTCCCACATCTTGGGAGACTGACCAAACAGATCTGACTGCCTTGAGCAGCAGAGGTTTTTCCCCTTTCTCAACGTAATCCCACTCTTCCTAGGTACACCCCCATGTCGTCACTTTTTCTTCAGTGTTTGCAAACTCCAAATAAAGCATTCATCATTTATTACACCAATATTGCTGATTAACTTCTTCAATCTTTCTTCCTAATTCAGCTCCCCATCCCTCAACAAACCACTTGGTCATATTTGTTCTTTTTCCCTCTTAATTTAATTTCCCAGGGTCTTTCTGGTGTTGAGTTGGCTAGAAGTGCAAATAGTATTCTGGCAATGGTCTTAGTAGTAGTATACACAGAGAGACTATTATTATATCCTCTGTGTGCAGCCCAACATTGACAGGGCTATTTTTGCTGCCACACGGCTCCTATTTAATTTGCTGTCCACTGTCACCTCTAAGTCTCTCTCCCTGTATTGCCTATCTGTCTAGGTGATCACATCAGGTCCATTCCCATAGCGTCCTTACTGATTCTTTGTTGTCTCCCTCCCATCTGCTGTTGCCTACCCTGACCTATTTGAGTCCCTGACTGCAGCATATTATAGGAAGAAAAGAATTCACAATAAATCAAAGCACACTTAAAATAACCCCTGTAGTTAAACCATCCACTAAAACAGGCAGAACAATGTTTTAATTGTATTTCATGCAAAGGAATCCAATTGTGTTACACACACACACACCATAATGTATAGTGGGGGAAACCTTTCAAATAGAGATATTGACTAGATGCCTCTGTAAGGACACTATTATGTCTAATAGTTAAATCACGGGACATCTGTGGTCTGTTCCTGGCTATGTTACTGACTTGCTGTTCTTCCTTAGATGAGGCACTTTGTGCTTCGCTGACTGTCCCATTTATAAACTGGGAAAAATTAACAATTACCGATCTATCTCAGAGAGCATGGTGAGGTTTAATTTGGCCAATGGCTAGCACAAAGGGGCCCTGGTCCATCACTGGAGTGCCTGGGTGCTACTGGAATACAAATCATGTGTTATACGGAAGGTCAGACTAGGTGATCATAATTGTCCCTTCTGGCCTTGAAATCCATGTCCCCATTTAAATTGTAAAGTCTTTTATTGTAAGTGTCTGTGGTCCCTAGCACATGGAACCCTGGTTCTCAATGTGTCCCTCTGGACCTACCATACTATAGGTCATCAAAAATGCAGGTCAGAGTTGAGGTCCCCGATCTTTACAGCTACACAACACAACCTCAGTGTCCTTAAGGTTCACCCACCCTTGTTGATGGAAGAAATGAACATGTATGCCATCATTTTGGCATCCGCATATTTCACTGTACTAATGTGCTGGGAGGTGTGAGTGCCTGCTATCAAGTGGGTCTTTGGTCTACAGACAATCAGAGATTTCGATAATGCTGATGGGTGTGTTAAGGCTAAATAGAAGGAGTGATTAAGCCCCTTGGTGTAGTGATAGCTGGAAATGTTAGGACACTACCACCCAAGTCTTTAGGTTGCGTGGCAAAGCCTGAGCAGAGTTAAGCAGCATGGACTAACATGTTTTCTTGGGAGTAGTTGCTAGGGGCTAGGAGATTGCTTGGCAAACTGTGTGTGTGTGAGGTAGAAGGCCAGCAGATGGTGAGAAGCAATCGTGAGTGTGGCCCTGAGAGAGAGCAGAGAGAAAACTCCTTGGAATACAGGACTGACTGGAGAGGCAGGCTTGGAAACTGTGAGCAAGGAAACTACCTTGTATTAATTGTTTCCAGTGTGTTCAGGGAAACGGTACTTTGTGTACATTCTTTGTAAATAAAGAGGCTTGCACCAAAGAGATACAAGACTGTATCATCAATTTCTCCTCCTAATGAAAACAACCTGTCAAGCCCCCAGGTCTGAGTGGCAACAATACAAACATCCATGTTCCTTAGATAAAGTCATTGCTGAATGGCTGTTGCTGAGGTCCTGCAGGTAGAGGTACTTGGATATGCACCCTGCAGCGCATGATTGTCTATTCTAGACTAGTGATGGGTGAGCTATGAAAGTCCTCCAGGGAGGGTTCAGCTAGGATAAAGACACCCAAGGATTTGGATACTCCTCCAAACCACTTGAGCCCGCCTAATTATGGTGGAAATCAGTGTTCTGATTAGCTCTGTTCCAGCTAGAAGACACAAAGAAAGAGGTCACAACCTTTTAAAATGGAGTGTGTGTGTGTGTGTGTGTGTGTGTTGGGGGGGGGGGGAGTTAACCACATTTCCAGGAACCTCTGGATATGCCTGGGTGGGTTCTCACATCTCTCAATAAGTGTATCCTTGAAGCAGAGAGACCGTCTCAGTTCGGATGAATACAAGACAATATCGTGAGTCATGTTTGTCCAGTCTGCGGTGGCCAAGCTTACCCTTGAATCATCATCTGTCCTGCTTTATCATGGTGGAGGGGGGGATTAACACAGGCTTGTCTGGGGCATATGTGCTTTGCCACCTACAATGCAGGTAGGTGAAATAGGAGTGTTTTAGCTATCTAAGTTCATCGCTGACCCCCTTACCATAGTAATGCCAGAGCCCTGTACAAGAGGTAGTTCAGTTCACAGGGACTTGGCTTTCCATATATATTCAATATATTAACAGATGGTTTGCACCAGGCTTTGTTCCCATCTGGCCTGCAGGTAGCCCACCTTTCACCGAATGCATCTATGTGGAGGAGGTGATGCCAGGGAGCGCACACCTCTCAGGAAGTGAAGGAGTGAGCTGTCGCATCAGGAGAGCTCTCCCCCTTGGCAATGCGCACCCTGTGAGTGGAAGTCGATTTCTTGTCACTCGTGAGCTGTTCAACCTGTTTTTTTTTTTCTCTTTGAGTCCTCAGGAGTCTTGTCTGAGGCTCTGTGTTTGATCCTGGACTGTTAGTGTATAAGGGACACCTTACCTTCCCCAGTGAGGCCATGCCTCCGTTTCCCCTCCCGTACTGTGCAGTATTCACATGCCACACAGCTGATGGTCCAACTAGCATCTCCCCTCCTGAGGCCTGGCTTGTTGGTACTGAATGCTAAAGCGCTCATCCCAAGTCCTTCCTGGACTTTCCCCCCAGCTCTCACAAGCACCCTTGGATCAAGGCTTCACAGCATCTCTCAAGCAAGACTTCCCACTAATCTTATACCTGCCCCAGCTCCCTGGCACAGCTCCACTGGTCCCACTCCAGAGCCTTCATCACTGCACTTCTCCAGGCCGCTGTCCTTCTCTGCCAGTCTCTGGGGAGAGCCTCCTCCCAGCTCTTTCCCTGGTCCCAGCCTCAGAGAAAGGCACCCCCCGTACCCAGCCTGCAATCACCTGATTCTCCTCATGTGACCCCTCCAGTCGGGGTCATCAGCTGGGAGACCCTTGAGTCCCCTGATTCAGGGGGAAATTGGGCCCAACTTCCCTTAAAGGACAAGCCTCCCGGTGAAAGATTGATACTTCCCTGAGCTTTAGAATCCCTGGGGTTTTTAATGCAGAGATCACGAACAAAGTATATGCCATAGTAGTCATGGGGGAAATTCATCTCTGTGCAGAGGACCAATATATCCTGGGGACTTAAGTGGCACATAAGTCTCATATTGGTCCCTGCATGGGGGTAAACTCCACCCATGATAACTGTTGGGTATATGCTGCCTTTTAACTCATCAACAGGCCCCGTGCTGTCCGTACTGTCCAGGGGAGAATCTCACCTGATGTGAGTATTGCAGCCATCATTGTGAATGTCCTGAGGTGCCACACTAAAAGCAAAGCAAACCCCAGACTCTTTTCATGTGGAAGGTGCATGAACGGCTTGTGCTCCCAGGCCATGGGGAGGGGGCTCATTAGAGAGGTGGATTAGAGGACCTCTAGCTGCAGGCAGATAGGATTTAGGGTGTGAGACAGGGAAGGAAATTCTCCATGACAGAGGTGTGCTCAAAGCCTAGAGGGCAGGAACTGGCCCTCTTGTTACAAATGAGCTATATTGCCCCTGGCAGCAGCATTACACGAAGAGACAAGACAAGTGGAAGCAAGACGACAATGGGAGAGGGATCATAACTGCCAGCTCTGAAAGTATTAGCACTAGTGAGCCAGGCTGTTAGAAGAGAGCAGCAATAGGCCACGTAGAAAGAGAAAGCTGCACTGTGACAGCCGGATTTCCGAGGACTCAGAACCCACAACTCGAGCCACATTTCCGAAAGACCTCTGCTCCCATTCACATTAATGGCCCTAACAGATATTCATTAGACTCACAGTGCTTAGATACTATGCTGAAAGGTACCTTAGATCTACAATAGATAGATCAGACTAGCTCCTGGCTCCCCTTTATAACAGATGTTTAGACAAGCAAAGCAGAAAAACTGTATGGTGTGTACCTCCCTTATAAATTGTACCAAAAGGATGCTCGTTGACCTATAGGAGTCTGGATGTAGTGGGTGACTGGTCTTGGGAAAATGTGACGACCCAGATCCAGAGGACCAGATTGGTAGCACTAGAGCCTGAAGTACTACACACCAGGAGAGGTATGGCACATGAAAAGGTCTAGATCGTGAAACCCAGTTATTCCACATCACCCTGTTTTGGAGGGAGCCCTTCTAAGTGTTGGAGGTAGAACTAGTCAGAAAAAGGGAGGGTGAAGTTTCCATGGAAAATGTTGATTGGAAAGGAAGTTGGTTTCCATGGCAAATGTCTAGGTTTTTCTAGTGAAAACTCAAAAATTGAAATATTTCAGCTGACAACCAAAATATTTAAATTCTGCAGTGCCATGACAGTGTCTCATGAACGTTGTAGTTTGGGTGCCTTATGCTCCCTATAGTAAGCAGCCATGAAGAAGACTAAGTAAATGTGATACTTTACGTGGGGTGTTTTGTCCCACAGACCTGTATTCTCTCACTCATCGTCCATATACACTCCGCTGCCCCTCACCATGTAGGGCAGGGATTACACTGTCATATGAGGACAGGGGCATCTTCCCCCCAAGGGATCATGGGGCCCCTCACATCTGTGTCGAGGGATGTGGGTTGGGCAAGTAGAGATGCTGGTTGAAACCCAAAAAATATAAACTGAAAACCAAAAGTTTGGGAGGGTTTGGTAAAAAATAAATAAATTGGGTTGTTGGTTATTTTTGGAGGCAAACCTGACAAATTGAATCAAATGGGTATTTCCTGCAGAAATGTTGGGGTTGATATTTTTTAAAGCCATTTTTTAAAGCAAAAAATGGTTCAAACCTGCTCTCGTGGTGGCCTTCTTACAAAGATCCAGACTGGTTTTGCAAATTGGTTTCTATATGAATCTTTTCCCTCAATATAGTACATGTTGGCTTACCAATATTTGCGTTGACTCCCAATGATGGCCAGGGAAAATGAATTGTTCATGTCATTATTTTAAAAAAAAGTAATTAATTTACAGGTTTCAGAGTAGCAGCCGTGTTAGTCTGTATCCGCAAAAAGAACAGGAGTACTTGTGGCACCTTAGAGACTAACCAATTTATTAGAGCATAAGCTTTCGTGGACTACAGCCCACTTCTTCGGATGCAACCCAGCCCCTCATGACCCTCATGACCCTCCAGACTCGCTGTGCTGAAAGTTTGTGGTGACTCCTGAATATTGGTTCATCATGACCCCTTTGGTTTGCATATATTGGATGCCATGGTGGAATCTTCACTTCCATGTTGGGTGCAGGTCCTCAGAGAGCTCCTCTGGAGGTCAAACCGGGGCAAAGAGAAAGAGAGGACTTGTGACTTCCATCAGCACCAGGATGAACTTTATTTCCCTATCCATTGCACAAGGCAGGGATAGACAGTGCAGTGCGCTGTGAATGCCTGAAGTGGTGGTGGGGGGGAGGGTTTGGGTGGCAGGGAGGGAGAGAAGGTATTGCAGAAGCAGCACATCGCTGTGCCCAAGAGAGGCAGCTGGGCCCTCATTTCATTAAAGGGAGGGGGCATGGACACTGGATTTTTTGGGGTGTTTTCAGAGTCGGATTAAGGCCCAGGTTCTAATGGCTAGTGTCTCCAGCCCCAGCTACCAGTGTTATGGGACTAAGCAGAATCTCTGCTTTTTCTTTGTTTTTGTTTTTTTTAAACAAAAACAGTAACTTTCTAACCTTCATGTGGGTGAAGAAAAGCTTGAACACATGACCTGAGTGTAAATGATACAATGGTGTCTTCCTGAGTCTGCAGAGAGCCTGAAACAACTGCTCTGAGGGGTGTAAGCTGCCCCCTCTATCTCAATGGGATGTTAATTCCAAGCCCCACTGTTCTGGGCGGCTCTGTGAACACCATCCCAGCAAGGAACTGGGTGTGTGGCAGAAGGGGAGGAATGCCCTGGGCCTGGCCCCTCTCATCTATTCTAGCTGCTGAGGTAAATATTGAGGGACCCACTTGTTGCCAACCTGCTGCTCCTGGGTGGGGGGCCAGAAGGAAATTCCATGGCACTATCCCTGGCTATCTGGGATGGGAAAAGGACCCCTCTCATTGCCACACCAAGTGGGAGGTTGGAGCAGAGCCACCAGGGCCTGAGGTTGCTTTAATCTGGGCCTGGGTGTTTGGGAGCAGAGTGGGGTGACGGAGTCAGAGAGGCTGGGCTATGTACACAGAGCTAAAGAGAGATTTGCATTGGATAGGGAGGCTGGAATGTGCAAGCAAGCAAGGTAGCCCCTTGTCATCCCATCCTGGCGTGAACAGGCGGAGAGAAGGCACTTCCCTCCTTCTCCAGCGGGGGTAACCCTTTCTATGCTAGACGGCATTTATATCTTGTTCATTTGGCTTGAGTCAGGACTGCAGGATGGGGTCGTGTCATTCACACGCCCATGAAAAAGTGGTGGAAACACCATCACGTAAGTCATTTAAAACTGAGCTAGAAAATGCTGGAGAACGTAACGTGAAGAACAACATCTGTGGTGTCAGAAGCTGGACTGGATGATATGAGAGGTCTTTTTTCATCTCAAATATTGGTGATAAGTTGATCAGTGCATACACTTCTATCCTCTATATAGTTCTATATTATTGTGGAACCAGGAGTCACCCCATGAAATTAATAGGCAGCAGGTTTAAAACAAACAAAAGGAAGTATTTCTTCACACAACTCTCACACAACCTGTGGAACTCGTTGCCAGGGGATGTTGTGAAAGCCAAAACTATAGCATGGGTCAAAAAAGAACTAGATAAGTTCCTGGAGGATAGGTTCATTGGTGGCTATTAGCCAAGATGGCCAGGGATGCAACCTCGTGCTCTGAGTGTCTCTAGTCTCTGTTTGCCAGAAGCTGGGAGTGGAAGAGAGGAGATGGATCACTCGATGTTCTGTTCATTCCCATGGAAGCACCTGGCATTGGCCACTGTCAGAAGACAGGATACTGGGCGGAATGGGCCCACTATGGCCATTCTTATACAGTGCATTAGGACCTTTCATATGTTTTGACTAGTGTATACAGAAAACAGCAGAGACGGTTCAAAGGCTGGACATATACTATGGAGACATGCTGTTTCGTCTATGTGCCCCATCCCACTTTAAAAACAAATACATAAACATCAGTGGTGATCTGAGCTGGAGTTTTCATCATTCTTTTGCTTTTTCTTTCCCATGGAGGACTTTTGACAGTTTACGATGCGTTGCTTGGGATTGCAACCACAGGCTCTGGTTTCCATTGTGGTTGGCCTTCGTAATTTATGAACCTAAAAAGTTATGGTACAGGGATAGACATCATGGGGGAAATTCCCATCAACATTTGTAAAGACGCCATCTCATAGTGTTCTCAATCTCCCCTTAAAAACCCACCCCTGCCTTGATTCCTGCAAATCATGCCCATCTAAGCTTTGGTCATCTCACTATGCTAGAACTTCTATTTTTCTGCTAAACTCTGTTTTCTTTTGTTACCCCATCCTCCAATCCTCTTCCAACCTGTTGCTTTGGCTTGCCCCATCCAGTGAGACCTGACATCTAGGCCTTGATCCTGCAAAGACTGATCCCACGCATTTAACTTTACGCAAGGTGAGTCGTCCCACTGCCTTCAAAGGGCCTACTCCTCATTCCTTTGAAGCCCATGATAAAACTTTCACCAGCTTCAGTGGAGCTTTGATTTCACCCATTGCATATAAAGTTAAGTATGTTTTTCCAAGATCTGGGCCTTAGACTGTAAGCTCTTCACAGCAGCATCTGCCTTTTATATTGTACAGCACCTAGCCCAAAGGGGCCATGACCCTTGTTTGGGGTTCCCAGACACTAATGTAAACACATAATAAATAGTGAGGCCAATATAAGAATCAGCTATACAATCAGATTTTCACTCTTGACTCTCAATCTCTTTGTGGTTTAGACAAGTACAAGGACAAAGCAAATGATGAGAGGGGGTGTGTGTGTGTGTGTGTGTGTGTAGGACAAGATACCTGCATAGAGAATTAGTTACCTTCCTCCCTCCCCGCTCCCACAACAAACCCCTTGCCTCCAGACTCTAATTAACAGCTAATAATGCTCTAAATCAATAGGCATATAAGTACTTGTAGTATGAACACAGGCACATTTTAGACATGATCTGGGATGAACTTTTTAAAACCTGGGTCTAGCTATAATCTATAGTGGGTGCTGGGGGAATAGGGCATATAAGAAAATACATCCGTTTAAAATAAACATGGAGCTACATAAAAACCCTGTATATAGGGTATTTATTTTATTCTTTTGTGCTTTCTAGTGGTGTTTCAACCTACTTTCAGGACCTTATTGTGGGATTTCTCCCTAGCTGACTGAAGGCAACAGTGTCAAATTCTCCAACTGAAACAAAATTTGCCAACATTTAAATATTGGCTGATGTCAAATAAATAAGATAAGAAACACAATGATCTCCAGCTCTCATCCACCTCTGAGGTGAACATTCTAAGGGAGAGTGTTGCAGGTCAAATCCGATTTTTAGATCGTTAAGACCCATTTTACCTCTGTTTTATCTAAACAAAAATAACCGACACAGATACCCTTTAAACTAAGAAATTGTTATTCTGCCATTGTAGAGGGGCTCACTCTATCTGCTTATAGGGCGGTCATCACCCTAGCATCTTTGCTCCTCACAATCATTCATGGATTTTATGCTCACAACACCCCTGCCAGGAAGGGAAATATTATCCCCATTTCCAGATGGGAAACTGAGGCAGTGGGTAGACAAAGTCTGTGATTGGAACTGAACTCAATTCTCTCCAGTCTTACTTAGTGCCTCATCTACTAAACCATCTTTCCTACCCTTGCTCAATCCTTTGCAGTCTACTCTCAAGATTATAGACAATTCAAATGCTATGAGCTTACGTGCCACTCAAATTATTTGACAGGCATTTCTACCTGTCATGCTCTGTGTAGTGCCCATCTTTAAAAAAGGGAAGAAGGAGGATCCGGGGAACTACAGGCCAGTCAGCCTCACCTCAGTCCCTGGAAAAATCATGGAGCAGGTCCTCAAGGAATCAATTATGAAACATTTAGAGGAGAGGAAAGTGATCAGGAACAGTCAGCATGGATTCACGAAGGGGAAGTCGTGCCTGACTAACCTAATTGCCTTCTATGATGAGATAACTGGCTCTGTGGATGAGGGGAAAGCAGTGGATGTGTTATTTCTTGACTTTAGCAAAGCTTTTGATACGGTCTCCCACAGTATTCTTGCCACCAAGTTAAAGAAGTATGGGCTGGATGAATGGACTGTAAGGTGGATAGAAAGCTGGCTAGATCGTCGGGCTCAACGGGTAGTGATCAATGGCTCCATGTCTAGTTGGCAGCCGGTTTCAAGTGGAGTGCCCCAAGGGTCGGTCCTGGGGCCGGTTTTGTTTAATATCTTTATTAATGATCTGGAGGATGGTGTGGACTGCACTCTCAGCAAGTTTGCAGATGACACTAAACTAGGAGGCGTGGTAGATACACTAGAGGGTAGGGATCGGATACAGAGGGACCTAGACAAATTAGAGGATTGGGCAGAAAAAAACCTGATGAGGTTCAACAAGGACAAGTGCAGAGTCCTGCACTTAGGACGGAAGAATCCCATGCACTGCTACAGACTAGGGACCGAATGGCTAGGTAGCAGTTCTGCTGAAAAGGACCTAGGGGTCACAGTGGACGAGAAGCTGGATATGAGTCAACAGTGTGCTCTTGTTGCCAAGAAGGCTAACGGCATTTTGGGCTGTATAAGTAGGGGCATTGCCAGCAGATCGAGGAACGTGATCGTTCCCCTTTATTCGACATTGGTGAGGCCTCATCTGGAATACTGTGTCCAGTTTTGGGCCCCACACTACAAGAAGGTTGTGGAAAAATTGGAAAGAGTCCAGCGGAGGGCAACAAAAATGATTAGGGGTCTGGAGCACATGACTTATGAGGAGAGGCTGAGAGAACTGGGATTGTTTAGTCTCCAGAAGAGAAGAATGAGGGGGGATTTGATAGCAGCCTTCAACTACCTGAAGGGGGGTTCCAAAGAGGATGGAGCTCGGCTGTTCTCAGTGGTGGCAGATGACAGAACAAGGAGCAATGGTCTCAAGTTGCAGTGGGGGAGGTCCAGGTTGGATATCAGGAAAAACTATTTCACTAGGAGGGTGGTGAAACACTGGAATGCGTTACCTAGGGAGGTGGTGGAGTCTCCTTCCTTGGAGGTTTTTAAGGCCCGGCTTGACAAAGCCCTGGCTGGGATGATTTAGCTGGGAATTGGTCCTGCTTTGAGCAGGGGGTTGGACTAGATGACCTCTTGAGGTCCCTTCCAACTCTGATATTCTATGATTCTATGTGTTGATAGAAAATCAGGAACTATAATGCATAATGTCCACCATGCTTTCTTAATGTAATGGCCCCTCTAGCTATTGTATTACATACACATTCTGTAACATTACATAGGAGATGTACATTCAAAGTTTGTAAATGTTTTCTTCGAATGCAATAGATACAGTTTTAAAGTATATTCCCCTATAAGGAGGACAGACACTGTTATTTATTGCTCATTCGTTAAGACATTGAAAACCAGAGCTAAGTCTCGGTTCTTTTAGTATGCCTCCACTCATGTACACAGCATTGCCATGCATGACAGTGAGTCTACATTGCTAGACACCCGCTCCTACGCTCCGTATTCAGGCATAGTGGAGAGCCCAAGGTCGGGCCCTGGGTCTTCAAATAAGCAGACGCTTTTCTTTAATTTGTAAATATTTTGGGATCAGCTATTTACCTCTCTTCTGTATGGTCAACACCACCTTTAGAAATGTCAATCCCCCCCCCTTTGAACAATCCCTTGCCATTAATACAAGCGAGGGAGACTTCGAATCACCTGTTTACACATAAACGCATAATCGTTAACCCTCACCCCCACCCCCAGCAATGTGAGGGACGTTAAACAGCTGAATTATAAACTATCGTTCTGAAAACTGTTCAATCCACTCCGTTCCCTGTTGGCACTAACACACCTACCGCGGGAGCCCCCGTTAGCAAATCGCACGAGGTTGCACAAAATAAATAACTCAAGTGTTGGAGACTGTTTTTATTACTTTGATTTTTACACTTCCCCCCGGACTTGTGCCCTTTACAATGTATCTTATATTAAATCGTTTAAATAACGTGTACAATGAATGCAACAAGAGATCGCTTGTTAGAAGTGTTACATTATCTTTTCAGTTGTGCTCCGTGGCAAAATTAAAGATGTTTTTTTGCCGAACTGTTTTTCTGCTGGAGAAAATAATTACAAAATCAAAATTAACTGAAAACCATTCATTCAGTTCAGCACCACCAACCCCCCCCCCACCCCCACCCCACCCCCAGCAGTTAGCAGGTGTACAGATTTCTCTAAAAAGTAGCAGATCCACTCTCTCGAATGTCTATATTCATTTAAAATAAAGCGCTTGTGTAGATATTTGCAAATTATTCCTCTGTTGATTACACACAGACGCGGCTCTTGGTAAAACAACTGAACACCGGGGAAATGTTTGAAAAATTCAAACCTATCGAATATCCCAGTGAAACAGCGCTGGAAAGCTTTTTACAAACGAAATCTACAAAAGATTCCGATAACTGCCCCGCGATGCCGATTGATTCGTGTGTTCAACCAAAGTAACCGCGTTTTCACTCTGCTGATGTCTTTTTTCTTTAATCTGCAACGTTTAACAAAATAAAATGTAAACCGAATGAAACGGTTCTAGGGTTACCCAGGTATTTCTGCACGGAAAAGTGGTACATTTCTCGGCAGCTTCCAATGTTTGGTGTCAGAACACCCCCGCCCCAAAGTGTCCGATTTTAAATACGGGTTTAAAACCACCTGTCCCCAGTGCTGGCTGCAAAGAGATACTTGACGATGGTTATCATCCTATTCTTGACTCCTGTCTTTGTTTTCATGGTTTATCTCCTGCAGGAAATTAGGGTCCCTTCTCCAAGCCCAATTCCATCGGCACCTCCAGCGCTTTCCCAGCCGATTACGCTGGGGCGTGTCATTGACCAAGTGCCTTGGGTTTCTTTAGGGGGTCGTCCCCCCTCCCTTTCCCCAGGCTGCTGCCAATCCGCGGTGCCCACCCGTGCGGCCAGGGGCTGCAGGAGAAGCCCCCGCGGACTGCACCTGGTGCGGGTCAGACACTCACAGGGGGGCCGGAGAGCGAGCGGCCCCGGTCGGAGGCGGCTCTCCCGGGGGCGGGCGCAGGGGGGGCTCAGGTGGGTGGGCACCGCCGCCCCGTTACAGGGTGACGCCAGCCGGCGGGGATATAAGGCCCCCGGGGGAGCTCCCCTCGCTCTGCTCCCCACCCGGCCAGCGCCTTATGAACCCGGCCAGCTTCTCCTACGTCCCGGCCATGTGCACCCCGCCCGGCTCGCCCGGGAGCCCGCCGCAGCAGCCCCCGCCGCCCGCCCCGGAGGAGCCGGCGGCCGCGGGCGGCGGGCGGCGGCGCAAGCGGCCGGTGCCGCGGGGCAAGCCGCCCTACAGCTACATCGCCCTGATCGCCATGGCCATCGCCCACGCGGCCGAGCGGCGGCTGACGCTGGGCGGCATCTACCGCTTCATCACCGAGCGCTTCCCCTTCTACCGCGAGAACCCCAAGAAGTGGCAGAACAGCATCCGCCACAACCTCACCCTGAACGACTGCTTCGTCAAGGTGCCCCGCGAGCCGGGCCACCCGGGCAAGGGCAACTACTGGGCGCTGGACCCGGCGGCCGAGGACATGTTCGACAACGGCAGCTTCCTCCGCCGCAGGAAGCGCTTCAAGCGGGCCGAGCTCGCCACCTACCCGGCCTACTCCGCCTTCAGCCCCGCCGCGCCCTACGCGCCCGCCGGCTACAGCCCGCCGCTGCCCGCCGGCGCCCCCTACCCGCGGGGCTTCACCATCGACAGCCTCATGGGCGGCGCCGAGCTGGGGCTGAGCCCCGCCGCCGAGCTGGGCGGCTGCCCTGAGCCCGCCTGCTTCCCGCCCGCCAGCCCGCTGGGCCGCGCCTACCCCTACTCCGCCTCGCCGCCGCCGCCCCACCTGCCGGGGCCCCCGAGCGGCTACTCCCCGCCCGGCAGCGCCCCGCTCTACGGCGCCGCCGGCCGCCTGGGCCTGCCGCCCGTGCGCGCCGCCGCCTCCTGCGCCGAGCACCCCGAGCCGCTCCTGGCGCTGGCCGGGCCGCAGTTCGGCCCCAATCCCGCCTACATGCGGCAGCCCGGCTTCGCTTCGGGACTCGAACGGTACATGTGACTCCGGCGCTGCTCTTCCCGGTGCCACTGGCGGTAGGAGCAGGGCCCATGTACCATCCCTTTTCCATGTTGATGGGACACCCGCTGTACGTGAATGCATCTGCTTTTTTACTGTACATATGTAGATTATTTCATCCTAACACTGTACGCGCTGCGTAATGCGTTGTGCTGCGTGGCACCTGTCACTGAGTGTGAAACACGATGGGTGTTGCATTGCACATGTGCTATACAACAGGTCGTGTATTGCATATGCATTGTACTGTCTCCTGTGCGCATGGATTGCCTAACACACTGTAGTGCACTGAATAATGCATTGTAGTGCATTGCACAAGCGCTGTATTATGCAATGCGTTGCAATGATCTATAGTGCATTTACAGTGCTCTAGCACGTGTTATGCACGATTCATTGCACATGCATGGTATAATACATTGGAGTGCATTGTGTGTGAATTATGATTCACTGGATAATGCATTTAGTAGTGCCCTGTGTAAACCATCGTGTAAGACGCTGTTACCTTGTAGATTTGTAAACATTCCAGGATGTCCCATTCTCCCCCCCCCCCTTTGTTGGATTCATAACCTGGAACCAGACAGTTAGCAAAACTACTAGGTATGGGATTTTTTTATTACTATTTAAGACTTTATCTTTTTTCTTCCTCTGTGGGAAAAAACATCTTTTTACTATTTTTTAAAAAAATAACTTTTATTGTTAGAAAGGATTTTAAAAAAATAAATCTTTCCTTTCAACTGTTTAATACTGCTCTTTTTTCAGAAACGGTTTTGAGGGGGTTTTAAAACTAGACTACATCAGAACTCAGCTGATTCATATGAGAATCATTAATTATGCCAAGTGCCTTGTCCTTTCCTTTTTTACTGACACTTTTTCAGAGCTATACTCTCTGTTTCAAATCTGAAGTCTGTTTTTAAATACTGGTGGTAACTAGCCGTTGAACAGCTTCCTAAAGGAAGCCTCCTAAAGCCATTCCGACAGTGGCCAATGCCAGGTGCTTCAGAGGGAACGAACAGAATAGATAAACATCAAGTGATCCATCCCCCGTCCCTGTTCCCAGCTTCTGCAAACAAAGGCTAGGGACACCATCCCTGCCCATCTTGGCTAATAACCATGGATGGACCTATCCTTCATGAACTTATCTAGTTCTTATTTGAAACCTGTTCTAGTCCATCCCCTGGAATCTTGAAATTGAAATTGGATTCCTTTCTGTAAGGTGTCCTCTATTTATCTACAATTGACACCGTTGGATAGTTTTCACTTATGTAGTAGTGAGAATAATTCTTGACACTGCAGGAGTCCTTGCAGGTGAAATTGTATGGCCTATGTTATACAGGAGGATAGACTCACTAGATGATCACAATGGTCCCCTTTGGCCTTAAATGTTGAATCTGCACACTGGCTGGTCCTTTGCCCTTTATTTATAGGGCTGTATCCTGGCATGGATTTTTGAGGTGAATTCCCCACTGATATTCTCCATGTTTTTTACCCTAAATTTCCTACATGTAAATGTGCAAGCATGGGATTTTTCTCCTCATTGTAAAAAAACAGGATTTATCTGCTACTCTGATTTACAGGAGCATCTGCATTGGAGCTGATTCGGTGAGTTGGTGTTCTGGGATGGGGCTCTTGACTCATTTGAATTCCCCGCCCAAGGGAGTTAGATGCCCAAATTCCAACTGACTTTCAATGGAAATCTGTGCACCTAATTCCCTTAGGCCCTTTTTGAAAATCCCATTCCTTATCTTTAGTTTAACCCTGTACAAACGTGTACTTGCCTGGATACACCAGTGTTTTAATGAATGATTATCTGTGAGGGTCTCTCTTCTGGGGTGTTTGATTAGCATGTTCTGCATGCCATTTAGAAATTAACATTCATGCAACCCAGTCCACCGTCAGGTAGGCGCACCTGGCAATTTAGGAACCTGATCACAAGGGTTAGGTGGCTTTATCTGGCCTGTGTAGGTCAGGCTATCAGATTATCTGTTATCTCTCATCACTAGTCCCTCCTCACTCAGATTCACCTCTTCAGACTCTTAGGGATTTATACTGCTGCTCATCGTCATAGAATCTATGTGTCTTCTGCATAAAATCAATTAACAGTAGCCAAATCTATAGGGGAGATGGTGGAACAGAACTACTTTCTAATTCTTGGATCATACTTACCTTTTTTTTTTTACTGATTGGGAGATAAAAACAAAACCCGGAAAGGTATTTAGACTATTTGTGAAATAAATCCATAAAGCTAACCACAGGAAGATATTTTATACCCAACAGAAGTCTGAAAAGGTTCAGTCTCATGTAAACAGTATTATCTGCGTCGCATTCCAAAGTTTATTTTTCTGTTTTTTTAAAATATTTGAATGGAATAGAGAAAAGTAAAATGATCTTTCAGAAGAAAAATAATTATACGGGACTCTTGTAAATATGGCACTGTGGGATGTAGGACCTGAGCCTGCAATCTTTGTATAGGCAAAACTGCTTTGAAGTCTGTGGCGGTTTTGCCTTAGTAAGCCGTGGGGGATCAGAGCCATACACTTTCCTGATTCTTTAGCAATTATAGAGCCTACCTGCTTCCATTTGAAGTGAATGGGACTTTAATGGGAACAGGATCGGGACCTTCTGAAGTTGTGGAAATGAAAGGTGGGTTTGCATGGCAGATGGAAGCATTTCTTGGAGGATTAGATAAAAAGGACCTGGCTTGAAAAAAAAGAAGGTATGGTGGAGGGATGGGGTCAGTACACATATATACAGCTCTCTGGGAACAATTTGATGAATCTCTGAACCAGACATGTTCCTCACTGTTATGCTAGCCCAGGGGTCGGCAACCTTTCAGAAGTGGTGTGCTGACTCTTCATTTATTCACTCAAATTTAAGGTTTCGCGTGCCCCTAATACATTTTAAGGTTTTTAGAAGGTCTCTTTCTGTAAGTCTATAATATATAACTAAACTATTGTTGTATGTAAAGTAAAGAAGGTTTTAAAATGTTTAAGAAGCTTCATTTAAAATTAAATTAAAATGCAGAGCCCCCCGGACCGGTGGCCAGGACCCGGACAGTGTGAGTGCCACTGAAAATCAGTGCCATAGGTTGCCTACCCCGTACTAGCCTGAAGTGGTGCTATCAGAATCAAGGGTTAATCTGTGAGACTTCTGCACAGGGAGCCAAGTGGCAAAAGCTGCCCTAGGTGGGAAGTGATGGAGAAAGGGCGGATGATAAGTCGATTCATTTCCAGTCACCCAGAAGCAGCAGGAAGGAAGCTTGCAGGAGTCCTTTGCTGGGGTCTGCGGGGAAACTTCTGAAAGGGCTATTCAAGTTCTTTGCAGCTTTGGATTTCAGCTCAAGTGCCTTTGGAGCCAGCTGGGCTCAGGGTGTCTGAGGGGCTGAGCTATCGCTCGCTCCTATCTTTCAGCTGTCTCCTTCCTCACACCATTGAAGTTGCATTTGGGGACACTTAACTTTTAAAAAATCAAACTGGGATCCACGCTGGAGTTTGCAATAGGCCTGTTCCACCCCTGCACATGTACAAGCCATGATATTTGATTCCCTTAACAGGATACACTTACCGAAGGCTTAGCAGGAGTCTTTCCAGGCACAGAAATCTAGCCGCGGGCTTTCCATCAGACCAATAAGCATCAGAGCTGATTGAATTCCAGAAAATGTGGCTTGTGGAATAAGCAGCTGACTGAGAAAACAAACCAGAGAAATTTGTCAGATAATAAAGCCGACATATAGTATTCAACCACCTCTCTTAATAATATTCTGTTCTGGAGATTCAAACCTCACCATAGCCAACTGTAGTCAGTGGAAAGATTCTCCATTGATGTCCAATGTCTCGGTCCTTATATTTAGGATCAGTCCTTATATTTACAAATAAAATGAAAATCAAAATGGGGGAAGCTCTTTTTTTATATTATTATTATTCTTAACCCTAGGGTGGGGGAGACTGTAGCCATTTGTATTTTGATTGTTGTTAAACTAATGTGTTCAGAGTATTTTCTTGATTAAGTTAATGTATCACCACTAGGCTTTTAAGCTTTCATTTCAAAGGCTTGTTTACAGTTCGGATGAATCTAGCAAATGAGTTGGATTAAAATGTCATGTAGGGCGTAAGCCTTCCAGGGCCATGGTGGATTTAAGCTTTGCAGAGTTTACATGTGGCCCACTAGCCCTCATTTGCTTTACTGGCTTATTTTTAATGCTCCTCTGTATGACTTCAATGAAACAGGAGCAATTATCACCGGTTGTGAAACCAAGTCTCCGATAAAATCCTCCCCTCTTTAGTTAGCACTATCCACGGAATTCAGGCTATCTTAAGTAATGACACTCCTAAATCATCTGATCTTGCTGCCGTCGAAGTAATTGGCAAAACCCCTCATTGATTTCAGTGAGAGCGGGACGGAAGAATGAAAAATGCAGAGACTCCTAGGACCACTGAAAGTAGCCAGGGGCCAGATTTGTAAAGATATTTAAGCACCTGACATCCTTAAATTCAGTGGGAGTTAGGTGCCTAGATGCCTTTGAGGCTATAGGCACTAGTGGGATTTTCAAAAGGTCCCAATTGAAATTGATGGGCATTTGGTGCCTAGATTACTTTTGAAAATCACACTAGACACCTGAATACCTTTAAAAATCTGTCCCTAAGACAAGAGGCATTGTAAAGTCCTTTTAGTATTGTATTGAATACAGGATCTGATCCTGCTCCCACTGGAGTCAATGAGAATTTTGCCACTTGAAATCAGAGCAGAAGCAAGTCTTAAATGTTTGACCTTCATTTCAAAAGTGATTAGTGATTTGGGGGTGACCCTGTTGGGGGGGGAGTACCCAACATGGCACAACCTAAAGCAGTCGAAACATATAATTGGAAATCTTGAGTGGCTTATATTTCTAGCCTGCAAATGGTGTTTTCAAAGGGTGAGGCAGTTGTCTTCATAATGCCTATTTCTAACTAATAAATAGTCTATTTCTAACTAATAAAAAAGGGGGAAGGTTTGAAAAATTCCCTCCTGGCACTGTGTGAAGTACAATAAAAATACATTGCTTAGAGGATTTCTGTGGATCACCCTAGAAATGTTAGGCCTTGTGTATATATGAAAATTGCACTGATTTTAACTAAAATGGTAAATTCATTTAGTTAAATCCTTGCAATTTTATGCATAGGCAAGGCCTTACCCTGAGATCGTTCTTATCTTTGCTCAGTAAACCTGATGATTTGTCTTTAAAAAAATGCATCACTTTTGTTCATCGTGAGAAAGAAACTAAGCTAAATATTCTAGGTCTGCTAATGGAACTCAAATAATGGAGGGGTTGGCATGTGAGTGAAGGTGGGTTTATAAATGTGTAACTAATCTGAAACCGAATCAGTAGGTGAGCGGGCTCAGTGGATAAAGCTTGGACTAGGAACAAACAGGAAATCTGGGTTCTCTTCTTGGTTCTGCTACAGGTGGGACCTTACTTAACCTCTGTGCCTCTGTTTCCCCTCCCACCCTTTTGTCTGTTGTATCTGTTTAGATTGGACACGCTCTGGGCAGGGGTTTATCACTCACTATGTGTTTGTGTAGGTCCTGGTGTAAGTTGGGACCTCCTCTAGGCATTAATGTACACCTCTACCCTGATATAAGGCTGTCCTCGGGAGCCAAAAAATCTTACCACATTATAGGTGAAACTGCATTATATCGAACTTGCTTTGATCCTCCGGAGTGCGCAGCTTTCCCCCCCCCTCCCCGAGCACTGCTTTACCGCCTTATATCCAAATTCGTGTTATATCGGGTCGCGTTATATCGGGGTAGAGGTGTAATTACAGCGTGTGTGTTTTCACTCCTCAGACCTGAATGTATGTCAGCTACCGATATAGCCGTTGTGTGGTTGTTCTAGTAAATCAGTTTCTGCATTTGATAAAAGTAGTTCAGATTCTATATGGTTTTGCTTTCACTGGAAATGTATCTACTTTATCCCTTGGACTGTGAGTTTATGTCTTGCCATTGAAACCTAGATCCAGGAAAACTGTCACGTACAATATTAACCCAGGCACATTTTAACCCTGATTGCCCCACCCACCAAAGTCTACAGCAGAGGTTCTCAAACTGGGGGTCGGGACCCCTCAGGGGGTCGTGAGGTTATTACATGGAGGGTCGCGAGCTGTCAGCCTCCACCCCAAACCCCGCTTTGCCTCCAGCATTTATAATGGTGTTAAATATATTAAAAAGTGTTTTTGATGTATAAGGGGGGGTCGCACTCAGAGACTTGCTGTGTGTCACCAGTACAAAAGTCTGAGAACCCCTGGTCTAGAGTATCTTTAGGTTGCTAATGACCATGTTAACTGATGAATCAAAGGTTATCGGCTACCTTGTGGGGACATTGAGACAGCTGAAGGCAACAGCGACCCCTAGTGGCAAACACGGGAATGGCATGGTTGTCCTAACTTCTGCTGTGAAGTATGGGGAATTGTATTGTAGCCAGAGCAATAGTATTCGTGTCTCTGTTGTTCAGTTAACAATCAGATGCTTCACTGCATCATGTCACTGTGTAGAACCATGGAGACACTACAGATGTAATACATATGCCCCAATCAAGTTCATTTGTGGTTACATCAAGATCTGAACCACTGCCTGAAAAGAGAGAGAGTGCCATGAATAGATGAGGACAAGGCTAATGTAAATGCAATGTCAATTTAATAATAGCCAATACACTTGTCTTTATAACTGTAGAGCGTAGATTAATTAGGGGGCTGTCTTCTATCAGCTGATGATAGATGTTGCACAGCAACAGATGTGGCACTTCACAGGATGAAGGTCTGATACGCACTATTTAAACTGCGTTTGTAACCTAACTAGAACACTACACAACACAGCAAGGACCCCAGGGTGCGACGCTCACAGCAATGTTCGCAAAAGTTCCCCGGCTCCTAAAACACACCGACAGGTATAAGCATGTGTCCAACATTTTCAAATCTCAAGTTCATCACTTCAATCCATAGAGGAACCTGAGCAATGATCCTGTTTTCCTAAGTTCTTGAACACTTGCCTCTCCCTTTGACGTCAACACGAGCTGTGGGTGCATAGCAGCTTTGAAAACCAGGCCCCCTATGCAGGTGAAAACAGGTAACATTTTCTACAGGGCCTAAGGGCCCGATTTGTATTTAGGTGCCTAAAGATGCAGGCAGCTGCCTAGCAAGATTTTCAAAAGCACCTAGATGCTGATGGGAGTTAGGCACCAAGCACGATTGACAATCCCACGAGGTGCCGATCTGCATCTTTAGGCTCCTAAATACCTTTACAAATCTGGCTCTAAGTGCCTAAGTCACATTTGAAAGCGGGACATAGGTTTTTAAATCACGTAGTTGCTTTTGAAAATTTTACCCTAAAGATGGATTATGGGGCCTAATTTAAGGTACCCAAGGGTGAAAATACTGTCCTAGCTGTAAAGTACAATGTACCACACTTAATGATGACATTCAATCAGGATGCCATTTATTGGAATATCCCCCCTGACCCGTGGAGAAATCATTACATTTAATAACAGAGAAGACTAATGGCTGCTTAACCAGGATACTAGGGAACACTGACTTTAGTTTTGACTGCAACATCTGGCATACAGTTGCCTAATGGGAACACAGTGGCAAAGAGGTAAGTCAGAGGTTAACAATCTTTTTTGTTGGAACTCCACCCTGGTCACAGTTGGAATGAATATTGTTGGCTCCTCCTCTCCCAGCAGGAACTCTGGTGTTATGGCCAGGTTTCTGCAGCCGCTAGTGCCAACCCCAACCTCAGTCATGAGGCAGAGCCCTGAAACCATGAGATGGGCTTAAAAATAATACATATTTAAAAATAGATTTGGGGTTCTTTCAATTTGTCTTCTAGCTTTTGAGCCGTCAGGGGTCACGTTTTCAACTTCTAGGGGTTGGAAATGTCCTTTTTGTTTTAACGAAAACTGAGAGTCTCACATAATCCTATGACTCCAGAAGCTGGGGCTTTAAGGGGGAAAAAAACAGAAATCACTGAGAGCTCACAGTTGTGTGCATCTCACCTGCTTTTCATCCAGTCTTTCTGTTTTTCCCCCCTTCTCATCTCCTGTTCTCTCACACAACTTACCAAATTACATGGGAATTTCATTTTCCATTTTGATCATTGTCCTTGGTTTCCCCCCCTTGCTCAGTTCCTCTCCCTCCCTACTCTTCTTTTCTTCCCCCCATTCTAGGCCTTTGTTCCCCTCATTGATTGGTGCTCTCTTCCTCTGTCTGAATGTCTATTAGATAAAAAAAAGAATCAAAAAATGATTTTTTAACAAGGGTTTATGGCAATGAAAAATAAGTGTTGTAATGGAATAAAATACATGTCCCATGTAACCTTAATTATAGGATCAGTACTATGACCCTTAATATAATAGCATCTGAAGATACACTCCCTAGGACTAAATGACCAGGGCTATCAATCTGCATGCTTCAGTTCATAAACAGATCACCAGCTGGGCATAGGGAGAAATTCCCCAGTTAGATGCATTATGAGGGTTTAATTCCTTCCTCTGAAACATCTGGGATTGGCCACTGTCAGAGACAGGATACTGGCCTAGAAGGATCATTGGTCTGTCCTTGGTATGGCAATTCCTATGTGAATGGTGCAGTGTGAAAACATCCCCTCATCCCCATTTCCTAGTTATGTCACTGGCTTGTTCTGAGACCTCGGGAAAGTCACTTATCCTCTCTGTGCCTCAGTCTCTCCTCTCGGTGCAGTTAGGAACATAATACCATTCACTGACTTCACAGAAGAATTGTGAGACCGTATCAGTGATTGCAAGGTGTTTTGAGACTCTTGGAGGGAGGTTGCTATAGAAATGCAAAATATTGCCCTGAGCTGGCTTGTGGCTGTGTGTCACTGCCCTCTGCTGAAAAGAATCAGAATTGCTCACCCGTGTGCCATAGACCTTCCACGGTTAACAGATACGGGCGATTTAGCTGAAGCACAAGTAACTGGGAGCTGTGCTTGTGGAACAGAGTGAAGCGATCATGGTGACAAAGTAGGTCCGTGGAGACTTTGATGACCATGCTGTGCCGTTGAGGGTACTTATATTTCTAACTGTCTGCTATACAATGCACAGTTTATCTACCTTAGGTCCATCATGATCTTTAATGTAATTATTCTTACAACATCCTTGTGAGGTGAAGTACATTTTTATGTAGGTTGGGAACTAAGGCCTAGACTAAACTTCAGATCCTCAAAGGTATTCAGGATCCTAATTTCCATTGAAATCAATGGATCTGTGAACATCATTGAAAAGCTTGAGGGAGTTTGGGTGAAACTCCCTTTTCCCCGCCAATGATCTCAAAGAAAAGCTAACAATGAGATTGGACCTGTGGACTGGGAAAGTGCGTTGAATGTGCTTCCAAAGGGAATTCCATCCAATGCATAGTTGATAGGTAGCAGGATTGTTGTTGTCAGTGTTATCAACTCTTGTGATTTTTTTCACGAGTCTGGTGATATTTGGTGTTTTCTTAAAGCCCCAGCTCCTGGAGTCATGTGAGTATATAAGAATCTCCACTTTCATTTAAGTTTCTAACCCTTATGGTTGCAGAGAAAAGCTTGAAATCCTGACGCCTAAAAGCCACACAGATCAGAAGGCAAATTGAAAGAACCCAACATGAATTGTCTTAAAAATCAAAGATTTTTTACAATCCTCTCATTTTTGGGGGCCCAACTCATGATTTTTTGAATGCCTGGGGTTGCTAACACTGTGAAGATGGTGTTATTAATTGAATGTTCCATTCTCAGTAGCCCCTTGAACCTCCAGGGAAAAAATTATATATGTATATTAAAATTGTATATGAGGCAGTGTGGCCTATTAGCTAGCATACTGGGACTCAGGCCTCCTAAGTTCTGTTCCTGACTCTGCTACTGGCCTGCTGGATGACCTTGGCCAAGTCACGTTCCTTCCCTGAGCCTCAGTTTCTCCATCTATAAAGTGGGGATAATGACTCTGGCATTCTTTGTAAAGTGCTTCGAGATCAATGGATGAAAAGTCCTATCTATGTAAAAGACAGTCATGTTATTAAAACAACATTTACAATAAAGAAGCAGACCGTTAGCTGGAGCCAAAGACAGACATTTGATGGATCCATTGGCTGCGCTGGCGTAGCCACTACTTGGTAAAACGAGAAAAACATTTCAACTTATCATCGAAGTACTAAAACTATTTAATGAGCTTTTTGTTTTGTTTTTAAGACTCTGTCGAGGGTGGTAACTGAGAACATGTAAAATCTGCAGTGGCGGTGGTCAGAGCCCCCAAGAACATTTGAGATGCACAGAGCCAAAGTTATCTTTGGGAGCACTCCAGAGGAATTACACCAGGAATGCACTGGGCTCTCTCTGTTCTTGAGTAGCCTCTTTGGTGGGAATTGTCAGGAATGAAGCCCTGCAGCTGGGCCTGGGAGCAGCTAGCTAACCGCAGCTGAAACCAGCTGATTGGCCGAGCAACGGTGCCAGGACTACTCTTAGGCCCAGCAGTAGCACTTGGCTGGTGGCTGCTCAGTGCTTATGCCTGCTTTGTTCCCAGCATGATGCTGGCTCTTGCTCTCACCATTAGGCTGGGCTGCCCAGGCTCTGGGACAGGCATTCTAACGCCACAAGGAATAGCCATGTGCCCTTTGCTTTGCTTTGTGGTTGGGCAACCCATCCCCACCATGTGACATGAGTGGGGATTGAACCCATGACTTTCAGCATGGGCTTCTGCCACTTGAGCTGAAGGGCTGATGTCATTATTCGTTGGCAGTAGTAGGTTCTTGTACTCCTGCCTGGATCCGCCACCTCTTACCCCCTGAACCAGTGGCTTCATTTGCACTGCTCAGGATGCCATAGAGTGGATTGATACAAGCCAGGCTTTTAGTTACATGATTTTTTTTAAAAAATGTCGGTGTGAACATGCCAGTACGTGTGAATGGGCCTAGAGTGACAACATGGTCCTCCGACTGTCCATAAAACAGATACAGCCCAGGGAGTGACTATGCAAGCTTCCCCATGCTGGCCTTCTAGCGTGCCTCAACCTCGACCAGATGGCCACCCTCTAGAGTTACAAGGATAGTTTGGTCTCCATGGTCCACACTGCCTCCCTACTGGGATTGCTATACAAGTTGAGCATTGCCAGGGTGGTTTTATGTACCCCCTGGGAACGGGAGTGAAGCTACCAAATGCAAAGCCAATGGAGCAGCCTTCTCATGGCAACTGATTTTGGTGACTAGTGAGATGGAATGGACTTGCGCCAATGACCCAGAGGTCAAGCTCCAGTTTCTAATATAAACACTTTCCTAGTAAGAATTGGAGCCAGGTCTTTATTTAGTGTCAATTGGCGTCACTTGATAGAGTACAGTTGAGCTCTATTCCACTTTACACCAGCTGGGGTTCTGGCCCTTGCCCTGGATCACACGTTGTTCTGGATGACTGGATTCTCAGTGTGAACTTCTGGCATTTGAGAGCCCTCGCTCTGGCCATGTCAACCCCTTTTTAGAGTTTTCCCCACTGTTCTCCCAAGCCCTTCTCCAGTGCTTCATGGTCAAGGTTCTTGTCCCTTCCAGGATTCCAGGGCACGTCTACACTGGTGAATTTCTCTAACTGGTTTTAAAACTTGTGCAGCTAAACTGATTTTAAAACCCACTGGAGCCATAGTCTAGACACAGTTTCAGGCAGTGTGTAGTGGCCTGACCTATTTTTACTGAACCTGTTTCAGAACTTCAGAGTAATCCAAATCTGATGGTCACTCGTGGCTTTTTGTTCGGACAGGGTCACTCATTTCTACAGAGAAATGGATTCACTAAGACAGGCCAGGCCACTCGAGACTGACTACAGCTGGGTCTTACACTATGGCTGTAACTGGTTTTAAAATTGATTTGGCTGAATTGGTTTTGAGACTGGTTAGGAGTTTTCTCAGTGTAGAACCTTTATTGTTATAATTTCCACACGTATCATTTTGTTTCTTAGACTGAGTAACTCCACTGACTTCTATGCTGCACAATGACTGTAATTATAAAACAACTGCTCTGCACTGGGCAATATCCCATCGAGTAGAATATTGTCTTGTATTCATCTCTATAGTATAAATGCAGTTTTTGGTGAGACAACATGTGATCCTCCCCAATACGTCATCCTCCAAGAGAGACAGTGTGGTTCAGTGGCTAGCGTGCGGGACCAAATCAGTCCACTTTCCCCTCTCTGTGCCTCAGTTTCCCCATCTGTAACGTGGGAGCAATGGTACTGCTCCAACTTTGTCAGCTGCTGTGAGATCTGTGGATGACAAGTGCTAGTTATCTTTTAATAGCGGTTACATTTCAGGACAGTGGTCCTGTTGACTTCAGTGGCACTACTCAAGTGAGTAAGGACTTCTTGCATGAGCAGAAGTTGCTGATTCAACCTTCTCGTTGGCTTTTGTAATATCCATGACAGCCGAACACACAAATCTTCTGGTCAGTCAGCCATCTTTACTCAGTTGCACCTTATCTCCCTCCCCACTAGATGGGACCCTAGTAACATACATTATAGATTTCATGGCAAACTAATAGTGCTTAATTATTTTGTTAGAACAAGGCAAATCACACTGCAGATACCTGGTAAATCTACTCTACACTTGACTGAGGCCAGATCCGGTTGAGATCAAAACTACGTTACTTATTGTTTTATTTTCTTCAGTGTTATTCTAAGAACATATCCATTTTCCCCTGGGCTGAAAATCTTTCTTTTACGCGGAGTCTCTTCCATCTGATGCTTATCCCCATCGTTGCAGCACAAAGAAGTCTCAGAATAGCCTGCACTGGTGGCTAATTATTTGGAACAATTATACAAAACAAAGACACAGCCAGACAGCATTGTCTAGCCAAGCATGAACTGGCACAGCCTGCCACAGGATTATCACTAAAAGTGGAAAATGGAGAGAAAAAAGGCGAATGGAACAGCCAAGAATTCAGAATTCCTATTAAGGCAAACTTTACAGAAGATTTTGAAATGTCCCCTGGAAGAATTTTCTGAAACACCACAGAAGACATGGAGGGGAATGACTCAGCATATGAATTTAACGCTCATCCCCAGGCTGACAGGCCCCCGTCCTGCAAACACTTACTTATGTGATTAAACATAAGCACACGCTCATCTCTACTCACTGCTCCTTAGTGAAGCCCAGGCACGAGCGCTGGTAGGATCAAGCCCAAGATTTTTATTATAACTAAGTCCCCACATCGGCAACTGTAGCATAACCAAGGCTCCAGTCCTGGAATGTGAACATTTAACACTGCCCCCAGCATCTGTTTGGAGTGCTATTGACTTCAGTGCAGACACGGGAGCTTCCAACCGAGTTTTCAGCAGGATTGCTGCCCAAGGGAGCACATTTTGAGTGGCTCTGTAGACAATTACCCGATAACTTTCTGCAGGTTGTACGGAGCGTTTCAGAGTTGCAGACACGCCAGCCCAGGCACAAATTATAAATTTAGTCCCAACCACTTGCGAGCTTACCAGTGTCAAGGAGACAGGGTGTGTCGGGCAGCTCAGAAAAGGGAATAACAGCGAGTATTTCTTTAAGTGTTATTGCTAACTCACTTCTCATAGGCATCGCAAACAGCGTCTTTGGAAGGAATTTGTTGGGGTAATGGAGCAGAACAGGAAGCGTATCCCTTGTGTAAGGGAGCAACATAGAAAATAGCATGGCACAATAAAAATGAATGGGTGTGACAGAACGGTGATAGAAGACTACAACCATGTCAGCACAAGCTCCTTTATAATTATCCACTTCCTAGGGCAGGGTTGTCCTTTGGTAGGAACTTTTTCCCAGCATGCTTTGGTGTGTGTGTTGGGGGGGGGAGAGAGGAAGGGTGTGGCCCTTTAAATTGGGCAAAGACCTAATATTCCAAGCTTAAAGTAGCCATATTAGAACTAAGTGCTGGTGCACCTTCCTGTCTTTTAGCTAGTAGCTATTTCTGAGGCCTCCTGTTTATTTATTTATTTATTTATTTATCTTCTTCAGAAGAGGCCCATTCTCACAGTCAGCTAGAACTCAGACCTTGTTAAGTACCCCCCAAGCTGCTGAGCTGCCCTGGAGAGCTTCTTGGGGGAGGTTGGAGTCTTCCAAACAGGCCAGGTGCTAACAGCAGAGCTACTTCATGATCTCCACTGGCCCTTCCTAGCCAGGTGAGTAGAGCTTCCTGGTTTTCTTAGAATCTGCCCCTCTTTTCTCCAGCAGAACCACAGTGATTTCATTGGGTTAGGTGAGTCCCTCTGTAGCTGGAGGGGATGGCAGGATCCACCCCTGTATGATGACCTCTGTTTGGGGTTAGGGGGACCCTACAACCTCAGGAGTTTGCTGTCGGCTCACAGCAGTCATGAACATTTTAGCTCCATGGGGGAGGAACTCTTAAAGCTAGTGCAACCATTTCCCGTGGTGCTAAGCCCTTAAATAAAACCAGTTGAGGCTAGCCATGTTGGCTACTCATACAGCTGGCTCCTTAGTGGGGTGCTGGGGAAGGAATGAGGGGCTATGGGAGTAAAGAATACAATTTTAAGAGACACAGGCAGAACTCCTGATTGGGGGAGGTTGTGTACTCAGCCCGGTCAGAAAATCGCTCCCTTTGAAGGTCTTGCAAGTTGAGCCCCGCCCCAAATCATGTTACTTTTGAAGATCTTGGCCATTTTCTTGACTTTTGCCAATCTCTTTTCTCATTGGCAACACCTGTTCCTTTTATTTAGCTCACCTGCTTTCATTGAGTACCTTTGTGTCTCCTCTAGCATGCCTCTTGTCATAATTCACTAATTTAGTGAGTGTTACTTTGCTGGAGTGTCTTGCTTGCAGACCACTGCTTTGCAGACCAAAACATCCTCCTTGATATTTTAACCAGGGCACTATGTGCTGGGCGAGAACAATTAGTTCCTGTATTAGGTTCCTTAGCAGAATTTTTAGACAATTCTTTAGGGTTACAAGTGTTACAGTTTTCTTAACTGAATGAGCAGCGAGTGCTGCTGACATTTCAATAATAGTCTTAGTGATGGGAGAGGGAAACACCCCCTAGATCCAATCCAGGGTATTTCCCAGCGTTTCAGGTCAAGAGGGACAGCTCGAAGCAGCTGCTCTGAGATCTCACACGTGGGAATGGGGTCTCTTCTGAGCGCAGGTAGGGTCCTGATTCTGCCTCACTGGAGTCTATAGCAGCCGTATTAATGACTTCAGTAGTTGCAGGATTGAGCTCGAACACTGAAGGTCGTGGTAAAGAACCCTGAAGCAGGTGGGCCCAATATTGTAAGATACATTGCTGGGTCTATGTGCCGGCCAGCCCCTGGGACCTCCAGAGCTGAAAGCAATGAGACTCTGTGGTGGGGTGTCCATCCAACCCAGGGCCTGAAAGGGTTAAGGTGGTAAGATAGGCCAATTAACACCCTAGGCTACACCTGGAGGAGGAGCCAGTGTGCCAGGAGGATTAATTAGAGATGGAGCTCAGCAGGAGAGGACAGGAAAGGCCTGTATAAGGCCAAGTAGCAGAGCATAGAAGGGGGGGGGGCTACAGTCACATTCAGGGTCAGCAAAGGCAAGGTAGGAAATAGCCCAGAGAGACAGTAGTAAAATGTAGGCTTGTGCAGGCCTTGACTGCTTTTTGTAAGGTCCCTGGGCTGGGGCCCCGTGGGGTTGGGCAGGCCTGGGTTCCCCCACCAGGCCCTGGAGAAGTGGCACCATTATGGGGCAGCTAATGGGAAGACCACCTGGGACAGTGGCTCTGGAAGACTTTGATACATGCACCACCCTCCTTCTCCAACAGGGGACAGCTATGGTGACCTGGCCAGAGGGCCAAGCCCTGAAGCGGGAGCAGTGAGTCCTGAAAGAGCGAGGCTGAGAGAGAGACAGGGAGTGAGCCACCGCAGGAAGAGGTGTCAGGCCGGCAGAGTGGATCCCCAGGTGGGACCAGGAGGAGGGGCTCCAGTGGTGAGTAGAGAACCTCGTGATGGTCTCCTACAACTTGAGCTAG
The DNA here is from genome assembly GCF_013100865.1 of Trachemys scripta elegans. NCBI lineage: Eukaryota > Metazoa > Chordata > Testudines > Emydidae > Trachemys > Trachemys scripta. The sequence continues at coordinate 102,655,802 of NC_048305.1, read as the reverse complement.
ACAACCAGGCTCTGGAGCTGAAGGCGGAACAGATTCTCCTCCTCTGTGGATCAGGCACTTCTCAGTCTGTCCCAAGTAAGGGCCAGCACCTGGTCCACAGGAGCAGAGGAAATACCAAATTCTGACTCGGCTATAACTAGGTTTCAGCTTCTCCCTTGCTCCCTGGATAACAAGAATATCCAGTGTGACATAAGATTTAAAAAAAAAAAAAAGATTTTGGAAGGGATATAAACATTCAAGCTTCAGGGCATAACCCAGCCTCTTACTGCTGGGGGTCAGGAAGAAACTTTCCTGATGGCCAGTTTATCCCATGCTGCAGGTTTTCTTGCTCCTTCCTCTGCAACAGCTAGCGTTAGCCACTGCCAGAGACCAGATACGGGTCTAGATGGCTTATCCCATCTGACAAATCTTATGTTCCTATTTTTTTAAAGATATCCATCTGGATATGAGGAATATTCTTAAAGTTGCCTTCACAAGTGGCAAGGTAACTAATGCCTACTTCAAAAGACTCCGATTTAACGGACGCCTGAGAATTAGAGCAAGCTGCCCGTCTCCCCACATGGCCTTTGAATGGCAAATTCATATAATCCCTGCAGCAACCTGAGATTTGAGTAATCACTTGGTTGAGTTGATTCTCTTTTGGCGAACTACGGTCGGGAGGGTGAGGCTGAGTTGCTGGCTTTATCTGATGGGGTGAGCGTGGAGAGAGTGCTTGTTAAGGCTTTGTGTGTGACTAACTGCTAACAAAACACAGGACAGGTGCCTAATGGAAAATGGTAAATAACCAGTCCTTGTAAAAATTTAACATTTTGCCACTTGCTTGCTCCCAGCCCAGGGGCTAGACCGCCACTGAGGGAGGTGAATTGCTGCCATGTTCTGCAAGTATGTTTAATGGGACACAGAAGACATGGCTGGCTGAATTAAGGAGGATAAAAATCTCATAGGAACTAAATGAACCCATGTTTTGATAAGGCACCGACAAAGGGGCGGCACTAGACTGCATCTTCGTTGTTCTGTCCATGAGGCAGTCCAGATAGTGCTGCAGCGTGGTGTATTTGCTCAGGGCTGACTTTCTCATGCTCTCATTGTGTGGACCAGGTTTGATAGATGTTTTCTTGCACCCAAGTCAACACTCCATTGCTTTGGTTCTCAGAATGTTTCTGCCGGTTGCCAAGGAGAGCTCCACGGAGCCCTAATGAGCCACGGACCATCATTTGAAAACCACTGGCTTTGGAGATCTTCATGACCCAGGCTGAAATCTAACCAGTGGAAGAATCTCAGGTATGGCTTCTCCTGGCATCTTTCTTTCCAGTGCCCTTTGCCCTGTGTACATTTGGCCAAGCCCCACACATTTGCACCAAGACTAATTAATGTTGCACAGATATTCCTTTAAAAAACATCCAAGGGTTAGATTTCTCTCCTGTGCTTTCATGATTACATTCGCTGAGAGTGGTCACCCTGGGGTTGTGCTCAGCAAATGGATTCTCTAGGCAAATCATCACCACCTGCAAAGTCCTAAAGCAAGGCTTAGCTGAGGTGGCCTTTACCGGGACCATGGGAGAAGACCCTTTCCCCAACCCTGCAGAGCATGAATGCAGCAGCTGTTGTCATGGTGTGTTTTATTTCTCCTGTGGAGGAAGCAGCAGCGTGGCCTAGTGGCTAGAGTTCTGGACTGGGTAGACCCAGGTTCTATTCCTGGCTCTGCCACTGACCTGCTGGGCGACCTTTGGCAAATCATTTCACCTCGGTGCCTCAATTTCCCCATCTGTAAAATGGGGAGAATGATGTAGCCCTCCTTTGTAAAGTGCTGTGACATGCATTGATGAGAAGCACTGAATCAGACCTGGGTATTGTGGAACCACTAGTAGCGCTTCTTCCCCTTCTGTTACCTGCATTCATTCATTGTGGCACTCTGTCCCCCTCTGGGCCACGTGTAGATTGATGATCCTGCTACAGGCCTTGTCTGACAGGGGAGGGATAGCTCAGTGGTTTGAGCATTGGCCTGCTAAACCTAGGGTTGTGAGTTCAATCCTGGTGGGGGCCATTTCGGGAACTGGGGTAAAAATCTGTCTGGGGATTGGCCCTGCTTTGAGCAGGGGGTTGGACTAGATGACCTCCTGAGGTCCCTTCCAACCCTGATAGTCTATGATTCTATGACTCATGCATTTGGAACCAGGGCGCCCAGCATTAATCCCTGCTAATGCTAATGACCCGCCCTGGGGCCTCCCATTACATATACGCTGTCCCATATTCCTCACATTACAATGGGGGAGAGCAGCCATGATGCAGACGAACCATCCCAGTTCTGCTATGGCCAACCCTTGTGCACCCAAACAGCTGGAGGAGGAATTCCAGCTTTATTATCCTTTATTGGGTCTCCAACCTGAACGCGCAGCAGCTTCTTAAGCAGTGGATCAGCAATAAACCTGACATCCTCTAGATGGCATGCTTATCTCTGAGCTGCAAGAGTGCCCAAAAATCCCACAGCTGAGACCCACATTCCGGGCTCCTGTTGATCCGTACGGTATGAACTGTTTGATCGACTTCAGTGGGAGATTTTCTCGTGACTGAACCTGGGCCAGTGCAGTGATGTAGTCAGGATTTTGGGGGCTGATGTAGTCTTAAGGATAATGGGGGTGGCCGTGAATCCAACAGTCTAAATCTCTCTCTCTCATCACAACGGGTGAGAGTATTTATCTAGGCTGAATCATCAGTTGGGGGCAAAAAGCGGCCGTCTCCTGCTCGACACCAGAGCAGTACCGTTAGTAGAGTCAGATGAACTACGCCGATGCAGCAGGCTTTTATTAACGCGGGTGTCAGGTACAACAAACAAATCAGGAAATGCAAAAGTCAAGTCAAGCAGATGGCCAAAATGTCCAGAAGAGACTCGTGACTTTGGAGGCCGAAATAGAGACATGTGAAAGGGGACCAACGGGACCCACAGGAAAAGGGATTTTTCAGAAAGTGCTGTGCACCCTGCCCTCTGATAATCCAGCCCGTTTTAGGTGACTGAATTTGATCATACCCGGGCTGGTATGTCTCCTTTAACTGCACGTACACGCCAAGGAGTACAGACAGATACCAGTGAATGGCTCACAACAGTCACACTGATGCCTCCATGAAGTCTTCTAAGAGCAGAGTGAGGATCTGCTCCCCACTGGCACAAACCAGGGATTAGATTTAGGGTTCTCAATCCAAACATAAGGACATAAGAACGGTCATACTGGGTCAGACCAAAGGTCCATCCAGCCCAGTATCCTTTCTACTGATTGGGACACCTGGCATTGGCCACTGAGGGAGTGAACCTCACAGGTAATGATCAAGTGATCTCTCTCCTGCCATCCATCTCCACCCTCTGACAAACAGAGTCTAGGGACACCATTCCTTACCCATCCTGGCTAATAGCCATTAATGGACTTAACCTCCATGAATTTATCCAGTTCTTTTTTTTAAACCCTATTATAGTCTTGGCCTTCACAACCTCCTCAGGCCAGGAGTTCCACAGGTTGACTGTGCGCTGTGTGAAGAAGAACTTCCTTTTATTTGTTTTAAACCTGTTGCCCATTAATTTTATTTGGTGGCCCCTAGTTCTTATATTATGGGAAGAAGTAAATAACTTTTCCTTATTCACTTTCACCACACCACTCATGATTTTATAGACCTCCAAGCAGAGAGGACAGATCCCAGTCCCTGTAGCAGTTTGGCAACCCATTTCCAAGTCATTCACTTGAATATTGTGGGGCTGGGGGCCCTGAAACCTGGAAAATTTGCATTGACTGGGTGATCGAATGGCCACACACCGGAGAGGGACATTGTACGCTGCTAGGAGATAATAAGGGCTCTAGAGAGGGCTGATGGAAGTGATTTAACTTCCAATTTTAGGCTGAAATTCACCCCGTGAAGAGCACCAGCAGGGAAATGATAGACCAGTCAGCCTCACTTCGACAGTTTAATAATTTGTTCCAATCTGTAAGCACCTAGAGGATAATAGCGTTATGAGGAATAGCCAGCATGGATTTGTCAAGAACAAATCATGCCAAACTAATCTAAATTCCTTCTTTGACTGGGTTAATTGGCTAGTGGATGAGGGGGAAAGCAATAGATGGGATATATCCTGTTAGGGATGGTCTTGAATAATACTTGGTCCTGCCGTGAGTGCAGGGAACTGGACTAGATGACCTCTCGAGGTCCTTTCCAGTCCTAGGATTTTTTGACAGAGTCCCATGTGACCTTCTCATACACAAACTGGGGAGTGCGGTCTAGATGAGGTACTATGAGGTAGGTGCACAACTGGTTGAAAGCATGTACCCGAAGAGTAGTTATCAATGGTATGCTGTCAAACTGGGAGGGCATATCAAGTGGGGTCACGGGTCAATCCTGGATCTGGTACTCGTTAATATTTTCACTAATGATTTGGATAACGGAGTGGAGGGTGTGCTTATAACATTTCCAGGTGACACTCAGCTGGGAGGGGTTGCAAGCACTTCAGAGGAAATGCCCATGTCTAAGTGGAGAATTGGTCTGAATTCAACAAGATCAAATCCAATAAAGCTAAGTGCAAAGTATTTTGCTTAGAAAGGAAAAATCAAATGCACGGCTACAAAATGGGGACTAACTGGTTAGGTGGTAGCACTGCTGAAAAGGATCTGTCTCTCATTCAACTTGCGATAATGGATCACAAGTTGAATGAGAGCAGGGCCAGTTCTAGGATTTTTGCTGCCCCAAGCAAAAAATTTGCCACCCCAAGCTTTGAGAGCGCAACTGCCAAAGCAAAAAAACAAACAAACAAACTGGAATTCCACCCCTGGAATTGTGCTGTCCCAAGCACGTGCTTGCTTTGCTGGTGCCTAGAGCCGGCCCCGAATGAGAGTCAACAAAGTGATGCAGTTGCAAAAAAGGTGAATACCCTTCTGGAGGGTATTCACAGGAGTGTTTGTGGTACTGGAGATCATTGTCCCACTCTGTCACTGCTGAGACCTCAGCTGGTGTACTATGTCCAGTTCTGGGCACCACCCTTTGGGAAAGATGTGCATAAATTGGAGAGCAGGTCCAGAGGAGAGCAACAACGATAAAAGGTTTAGAAAACCTGAATACGAGAAGTTTTGTTGTTGTTTTTTAAAGGGCCTGTTTAGTGAGTGGGGACCTGAGAAACAGGTTTCAAATAATAAGAACATAAGAATGGCCATACTGGGTCAGACCAAAGGTCCATCCAGCCCCGTATCCTATCTACCGACAGTGGCCAATGCCAGGTGCCCCAGAGGGAGTGAACCTAACAGGTAACGATCAAGTGATCTCTCTCCTGCCATCCATCTCCACCCCCTGACAAACAGATGTAATGGGTGTTAGAAAGAGGACTCATAAATTGTTCTCCACGTCCACTGAAGGTGGGACGAGAAGTAATAGGGTTAATCTGCAGCAAGGGAGATTTATGTTAGACAGCAGGAAAAACTTTCTAACTCAAAGGGGAGTTAAGTTTTGAAATAGGCTTCCAAGGGAGGTTGTGGAATCCTCACCATTGAAGCTTTTTAAAAACAGGTTGGACAAACATCTGTCAGGGATGGTGTGATTGGGTGTATCGGCCCTGCACTGATGCAGCAGGGGTTAACCCTTCTCTCTTGGCTGAGGAGGCCATGGCCCCTTGGCTCTGCTGGGCACGTTCCAGCTGGAGACAGGATATAAAAGGCAGCAGAGCAGATCAGTCTGGGCTGACTGCCGGTGAGGACGGAGGTGCGCTGTTGACTCCTGGGGGAGGAACGCCTGCACTCCAGGACACGGAGGCCAACCAGTCAGAGACAGACCCTGACACACAGGCTCGGGACACCGCAGAGAAGAGGGAGACCGTGGAGACCCAGAGGCAGAAAACTACAGAGAATCGGGTAGGAAGTAATCCAAGGAAACTTTGGGAGTAAGAGGTGGTAGAAATGGAGACTGGCTCGGTGTATTTTGATAGGCTCCCCACCAAGCTGATGGTGGAAAAACCCTGCCACTGATAGGGCCCTGGGTCGGGACCCGGAGGAGAGGGCAGGCCCGGGTCCCCCTATCTGGGCTACCGCCCATCCTGGGGTGATAGTCCAGCTCATCTACACCATTGACTCTGGTCACTGGGCCACCCTGCCCCGAGAGCAAGAGCAAGGGCCAGGCTACAGACTAAGGCCATATGGCCACGCAACCTTCGGGGGCAGCCCTACAGACTCAGTTGCGGGGCCATAACACACCTCTCTCCTGCCCCCAAAGAGTTATGGGGTGTATCAGCCCCGTGACAACTGGTCTAAGTTTACTTGGTCCTGCCTTGGCAAAGGGGCTGGACGTGATGACTTCTCAAGGCCCGTTCCTGCCCTACATTTCTGTGATTCTAAGGTCTAGGCTCTTTGCAAATCCCACTACAACTTGTGCTGACTTTCAGCACAGGGCGAATTTCACCTTGGGTGCCTAATTCAGAGTCTTGGCAGTTAACGAAATTAAAACGAATGATATTTCTATAGAAATGTTAAAAACCACACACAGAACAACCAAACTCATCAGGCCTCTTTGTTTAACAACCTGCCTTGATAAATTGCAGCCTCCGTGGCTTACGTCATTTTACTCATTCTGCTTTGGATTGTGTCCCATTTCTTGATGTCTGACTGGCGTGGAGGACAGTTCCCCAGGCGATACACAATATTCCCAAAATGTCGTTTATCCAGGCTGTATAGGGAAGAGTTAGAACCACCTGAGCTTTACCTGTGACAATGCCATATGGATATCAATAGCCCTCTTTTTCTGTATCATCACTTTTTTCTAGCTTATACCTCATGTGCTCTCCACTAAACTCAGATCTCTCTGCTCTGCTGAGTTCTATATGCTATTTCCTGGTCTTATGTTTATCATCTTCATTTTTCTAAATTAAGTCTCCTTCCAGTAATTTTTCCTCTCCTTCCCACTCATATCCATCCACTTCCCTCTCTCCCTTCAGTGTGTTCAGTCCACCTGCAAATCTGATCAAGCTAGAACTCCGTTCTTCCTCCAGATCATTTATCAAACTGTGGAATGACATCTGGCTCAACCCTGTGCCCTTTCTCCAGTGGAAACTTACTCAATGCATCTTTCCAAAGATGAGCTAAACCATGTAAGACTTGCTATTTGAGCAGGAGAGTCGGAATTAGTGTGCTGGTCTCCAGGTCAAGTCTCCCCAGAACTGTATTATACTCCCATAAGGGCCAGAAAGCTTTTCTTTTTAAAGTCCAGCTTAAACGGTGCAGAAAATAAGGCCTTGATCCTGCAATTGGATCTTGGCCATACCTCACCACCTGTGCCAGGAATCCATTGACTTTAATATGGGCCCACCCACCCTGATCTAATAGCCAAGGCATTTCTTGCAATTGTGTACCACTGAGATAGGGGCTGGTCCAGAGCCCACCATCATTAAAGCACATCAGAGAGGCGAAGGACACCTGCTGGCTTTGCAGGGGTAAGTGGCACAGTGGTTGTTACAATTTACTAAGTTCTATGAAATTGCTGCCTGACACCAGTAATCACTTTTCTTTTATATTGCAGGGCGTTCACAACTGCCGCGGGCACATTTATGTGGCGTTAGAGAACCTCCCTTCTCCTCCTCAAAAACAGAGAGAACCAAGATCACAAGCTGGTTGATTTAAAGACTCAAATATTAAAGCAATCCTCAAGGGTGAGCAGCAGGGGGAGTGTGTGATTCTTAGTGGCACGGGGTGAATGTACACAAGAAGCAGTGGTCTGTGGAATAGTGGCTAGGACACTGGAACGTGACTCCAGATATCTGGGTGCTATTCCCAGCTTTGCCACAGCGCTACTGTATGCCCTTGGGCAAGTCACTTGACCACTTTGTACCTCTGTTTCCCCTCCCACCCTTAGTCTTGCCTATTTAGACTGGAAGCTCTTCAGGGCAAAGACACTGTCTCCTTTCATGTTTGTACAACGCCTAGCGCTGTGGGATCCTGCTTTCAGATAGGCATCTAGATGCTATCATGATACCAATCTTCTTGTCGGGTCCTCCTACTGCTTCTCGCCATATTTGTGCACCTGTGATGGCCGGATCATCATTAACAGTGGGGAGAGAACTTTGCCGTGACTCAGCGTTGGTGTTCTATCGTGCAGTGGATGTCTTGGATCTGTGCATTGCCTTGCGCTCAACGGTACTAGCAACTTCCTGGCATATTCCAGGAGAAGCAACGCTGGTGAGGATGTAGAGGTTGTTGACACAGTAGGCTCACCGCAGCCTGTAATAGAGTGGCAGGCGGTGTTCAGTACAGGGTCTTGCTTCTTTGCGTGAGGGGATCATGCTCACGCTGCCCAGGCAGAGGAGTGACACGGTGCCGGTGTTGCTGATCAGAGTAGACGGGTCTATACCCCACTCTGACGTAACCAGCTTGCTGCAGATGTTGTGACATATGCTAACCTTGGCTTTAGTTTTCTGTGTGTGGGTTGTAAAGGAGAGTGTGTGGGAGAGAGTAACACGGAGGGATAATGATGCAAATTATAACAATATAATATAATTACAGTATCATGTAATTTGAACTGTGGTGCTGTTGGTTCATTATTATTAATATTTATTATACAAATAAGTGGTATTAATAATAAACCAACAGTACCAGAGTTCAAATTTTACCTACCTCTAATTTTCTCTTCTTTAAAATCAGGTTTCTACTTCCCTTTTATGTAGAAGTGGGGAGAGCTTTTAAATTTACTGTATATACTCGATCATAAGCCAGTTCGTTTATAAGCCCTCCCCCCCCCAAGATGGATAAGTAAAAATGGAAAAATGTTATAACCCGTTCATAGGCTGACCCTATAATTCAGGGATCAGCAAACTTTGGCTCCCAGGCCATCAGGATAAGCCGCTACTTCTCCCCCTGTATACCTGTTCATAAGCCGACCCCCATTTCTGGTGCTTCCCTTTTTTACTAAAAAAATTCGGCTTATGAATGAGTATATAAAGTACTTTTGGCCATATTATTTGGGACTAATGGGTCAAATATACTGCTTATTAGCATGTGCATGCAAAAGCCAGATTTTCACCATTCGATGTGCTAAAGTGCATTCACACACTCCCAGCTCTGCTACTGGTCTTCTGGGTGACCTTGGGCAAGTCACTTAACTTCTCTATCTTCACCCATAAAATGGGGAAACTGATTGTGGTACTGACCTCCTTTGTAAAGCACTTCGGGAGATTCTGATGCAAAGTACTATAGAAGACCTAGAATATTATTTTTATTATTATGGGCATATGCCTATTAGGACAGGTTTCAGAGTAGCAGCTGTGTTAGTCTGTATCCGCAAAAAGAACAGGAGTACTTGTGGCACCTTAGAGCCTAACAAATTTATTTGAGCATAAGCGTTCGTGGGCTACCGCCCACTTCTTCGGATGCATAGAATGGAACGTACATTGAGATTATATATATATGTTGAGGAGATTATATATAATCTCCTCAATGTATGTTCCATTCTATGCATCCGAAGAAGTGGGCGGTAGCCCACGAAAGCTTATGCTCAAATAAATTTGTTAGGTTCTAAGGTGCCACAAGCACTCCTGTTCTTTATGCTTATTATGCACACACATACCCAGTGCTCAAACCAGGTGTCTCTGCACACATGAGGCCAGATGGGCTCCTAGCTTGCCATACACGTGCACAAATAGTTCATGTACCTGCATGCAACTGGAATGTCTGGGCATAAGCTAGGCATGAACAAATACAGACTTTGAACATCTGGCCCTTGAAAAATCTTGGTCAAAATTTTCAGTAGAGGCTGTTTTGCTCAGCATCTGTATGAATCAGGCCTTTTATTCAGATGTGTTACTGCAGACACCCACAGTTGGAAAATATTATCCCTTATGCAATTCCCTGAGATTTTTCTAACTTTACTTTGGGATTTAAAATAATAGTGATTAACAGATCTGTTTTCTTAGGGATATTTTTCTTTGTGTGGATGGCATGCTGCCTTTTCTAAATATGTGTGTGGCCACATGTGCCAAAGCACAACTAACTTCAACACACTTGTGCATTTGGCTGACGTGTTGGTGTGTTTTGGGTTTTTTTTTTTTCTAATGGCAAAAAGGAGAACCAAATTTCGTGTGTTTTCAAAAATGCACGTGGTCCTCTGAGTTGAGAACTCCAAGTTCCACTAAGTCACTTGCGCGTATATCAGTCTTTTCATAGGAGAATGATGAGGAACTATACAAAAAGCTTGTATCAAGCAGGGTTAAACAGCTGAGTATTAAGACTTCATCCAAGGTTGAGTGTTGGGCATAGTTTAATATGTGATGGAAGTAAGCTCTATAAGGGAGGGACAAGGATAAGTACTTTCAAACCTGAGTGCCTAAAGCTAAGCCCCTAAATCCATATTTATGCACCTAAATTCATGGTATGATTTTTTTTTTCCCCCACCAGAGGGAAACTCCACTGGACTTGTGTTCTTAAAATCACATAGGCGTTCTTAAAAACCAGCCAAAGCTCCCACTGAAATCAATGAAAATAATTAATGCTCAACATTTTGGAAAATCAGGCCATTCTTTATTTAGGTACCTCATTTTAGACGCTTACGTTTAAAAATGGTTGGCTAAAGCGATGAAGATCTAAAACACCTGAGCACAGCAGTGACTGTTCCAACAGTAGAATACGCTGCAGGATGCAACTTGATGGAAGTATCTTTGGGATGTGTACCGAGGCGGTGATAAAAGCGTTTTGAGAGCCAGCATCATGGGAGGATACTGTAGCATGAGCCACAGACTGGAAACAGGCCTAAATCGTAGTAAGTCAGCTTCTGCAATCTGAGTAATATGTGGCTGAAAAGGAGGGTCAGAGTCACCGAGGGATCAGAAATTCTGAACCTTGGAAACTGAAAGAAGAGAACTAGCATCAAAGGAAATCGCATAAGTGGAAAAAGAGACCCCCGGGATATCCCAGGCAACAACAGAGCTGTCTCTCTACTGTTTTCAAAAGAGTTAGAGGACAGCCAATGCTTGATAACAACAAGGCAATGCAGCAAAATCCATCAGCAAGCCTTCGGGGATCTGGAGAGGAGTCTCATCAGAATAAGCGAACATAAATGGTACTCAACCGAGGAAGTATAAAAAAAAACAAAAAAAGCAAAACCCAATAGATCATCTGGAAAGAACCCAGGAGCAAATCTGTCCGCAGTGGAAATCCAAAAGTTCCCAAATAATAACCTACACATGTCTAGACAAACCAAGCAAGTACTGTATCAGTCTGACCAATGTAAGCAGAGGGCACAATGCTGCACCCTCTATACAGACAAAACCCACTGGAAGTTATTCCTGTAAGGAGTACAGGATCGGGCCCTTGGCTAAGAAAGACTTATCTGGCTAACATCAATTCACTGCAGACCTGTGCATGGACAATCTCAATGCAAGGAACTAGACATAAGAAATCAAGTCCTTTCTTCTAAAGAGGGTGCTCCTGGAATTGTTCTTTTACTCTCAATAACCTTTGGCAAATGAAAAAGCTTGAGATTCCAGACAGGTTGACTTAAGGTTTTCATAGGGAAAACATGCTCTCATCACTGTTTCAGCCTTAAAACTGGACTGGGCCCAAGCCTGTTCCCACTGAAGCCAGCCAGAGGGGATTTTACCTGTTGAAATCAGTGGGATCAGCTGGGTCCCCACCTGTTTCATGAAGGCTGAAGTAGCAATTCATTAATTATTTTATTTAAAGGCCAAGATCTTGTGATTAGGCAGTCTGTCTTAAAGGACATTTTAAAATGTGGAGCTCTGGGGAAAAATCGTGTATCCCCCCTTGCTAAGGTGAAATGCACAACAAATAAACATTACCCTAACAAGTTTCCACTCGGTTGGGGTAATAAAGAACATAACAGAGGTTTATAATGAAAATAAGGAGAAGGGTTAGCAAAGTTGATCTGCTGACTTATTTTTGCAGTCTAACTTTTTTGTAATGTGTACAAGTCACATCAGGGAACAATAACATAGGAAACAAACTTGATTATGTAGCCACTTTGGATGGCAGACCTCCCCCCTAAAATATTTTATAAATCCATCTAAAAAGGGGGAGAGATCTGTCACTAACAGATGATAGATTTGGGGGGGAATTGAGGGAATTGGGAACTGAATAGAAATCCTGCCTAGAGACAGCGCATGGGGTTTTTGTTTGTTTCCCCTTAAACCTGAGAGTATTTATAAAATTAAAAGAAAGCATTGTCTGTGTCCCTTTTCGGATAGACTCCTGCCTCAACAATATGACTGGCCTATTGTCTGTCTCATTTTGAAGCCCAATATGCCAACTAACCATTTAAAAAAAAAAAAACTTACAACAAATTCTATGATGTGACCATCTGTCATAATATCAGTCGAAGCTCTTTCTCCCGCACTCCTTTCAGAAGGGCTAGATACCTTATTTTATTTTATTTTTTTGGTCCATAATAAGCCACCCCAAACATGAATAGCCAATCTGGTGGGATAAAACTGAGCACTGGGGCTATGAACTTCAAATCAATAGGACCTACCGAAGTGCTCTTAGAATTAAAGGGGAAAGTGTCCTTCAAAATTTGTTTCCTCTCAGGCCATTGCTGATCTGAAACGGAGTTTTATTTTCCTTTAGAAATGTCAGTCATCGCCGATCTAGGCATGTGATATTTAGAACGAAAGCCTGTTCTTTCCCCATGTGCTTTACTTTAGTTCAGTGTGTTATAAGAGAGGAATTTGAGGTACACACTCGAAGAGATTTGACAAACGCGAGCTGATTGCATCTCTGTGGAGTAAACCAGATGAACTGAGCCTTCCTGCCTCCCTAGAAACAAAAAAATCTCCTGTATTTATGGTTTCTTTGAACTCTTTCTGGTCGCTTGGCCCCTACGGGGTTTCAAATCTAAGGGTTTCTAGTTTGTAATAGCAGCAAAGTGTCTCCGTAGCCTTGGCCGATGAGTTGATTATTATTGAGTTATTCGTGGTTTATCTAGGAGCCTGGTTAGCACTGATCGAATTTTATTTGGTATTTCGACAGGGCAGCAGCTGTTGAAGGGAAGGGCACGAAAACCAGTCACTTCATGCCGCCTGGGCACTGCACTGTTTGCCCCATTGATGGGAATTCTAGGACCATAACCCCACATCTGTTTCATATCGACTGGTGATTTCTTGGAGGGGCTCAGCCTGCCAACAACGGCGAGGACATTTTGAAGCCGATCGAACTGGATTCTGATGTGTGACTCCACCAGGCAGGAGTTCAAGCGTCTATATATAGCGATGAGTGGAGATTTTCAGCGCCAAGTAATCCTTCGTCAGTTTCGTCTTTGCCTCCTCTGGGATGGTTCTCACCCTGTCCGCTCTGGATTCGACTGCAGAATTTGGGGGAGGGTTTAGCAGCTGCCTTCTTTACCTTTACTTAACGATTTTAAAATAAAAAGTTGCTCCACGCCCATAAAGACACCAGCTCCCGGCAGTTACTGCGAGCCATGAAATATACAAAGCGGAAATTCAATAGCACGTTTTGTGTGTGTGGTCGGAATCGCTCGCAGCTGCTTCGGATTTTTTTTTAAACACTTTCGTTTAGGCAGGGGAGGCATCATTATTATTTTTACTTAATAAAAGTAGGAAAAGTCGCCCCTGCTCTTACATTTGTCCTTCCTGATCGGGTTTCCAAGGCTCTGATTATTCAATAGCTAATTTAAACAAAGCGGATAGAAACGATGGCAAGTATCTGGAGCATTTAGTCCTTAATTTAGAATAATATATATATATATATATATATATATTCCCAATGCATATTATTGGGATTAAAGGGGTGTAAAAGGGAGAGAGCGCAGCTGTTGTGTTTACACACGCGGAGTTTCCCCTGAATCAGTAAGTGTCTGCTTCTTTTTTAATGGTAAATAAAACCCATCTTTGATTCCAGCGCTAAAAAAAGGAAATGACTCGGTTTGTTTATGGGAGGCGGGCTATTGCATATCGATTTGAACTTGAGACGTCCAGGAAAATGCCTGGCATGCACTGCTGAAATTTATTAAGGAGCCCTCTAATTGTAGCGAGCCTGTGCCCAAGTCGTTAGGATTTGAATAATTGTGATCGGTATTTGGAAGCGGGGAGGATGCAGCTGCTTGGCCCAGTTCAGCGGTATTAGTGCTGGAGATTTGACCACCAAATGGTCGCACCTGTTCCCCAGCCGCCGCGAGCTGCAATTCATCACTGCTGTTTCTCACACTGCTAAATGTGGGGCTCTTTTTTAAAGCCCACTTGTTGAAATCCCAGTTGTTTGGTATCAGCCGGGAGCTCTCCTCCCCACGCGGAACCCTGCCTGCAGAAGCGTCCTCACACCTGTGTGAAGCGAACCACTTTCTCCACCCCAGGGCCCTTGACTGAATTCGAATTATTATCACCGACCTTCATGCGATTAATCCTTTTTCACACGCTTAGCCTGGTCGATTTCAGGGATGACTCAGGCGACCCCTAATTCTGGGAGGGCCAGGAGTAAAATTGGTGGTAATGGGGGGGGGGGAGTTAAGGAAGACACTGCAAAATCTTCCCTCTATAAAAATCCCCTATTACAAACTAATTGGATTACAGGGCCAGTACCCTGTGGCTAATTAACTCCTCCTCTTTAATTCGCCACAAGAAAAATTGGTAAATCTCGTGAATTAACCAGCCCCCCTTTAGGAGGGGGGATACTGAAGAAAGTGGAGGGCAGGGTGTATGCGGACATTACACACACGCCTCATTAGCTGGATGGAAATAAAAGTCTTTCAAATCTAACGAGGTTCATTTGATCACCGCTTTCTCCGCCATCCCTGGCTTCATAGTCGCGATACATAAAGCCATAGCTCGGGAGAGGGACCCTGTGAGTTGGTGCATTGCTGAGGGTTGTAACACCCTGTTTTCAGCCCTGAGGAGGGGAGGAATTTCTGGAGGATTCTTCTGATAGGAGGCCAAGCTATTTTCTAAAGGGACAAAAGCCTCGCGCTGACGCCAGTATAAAGGTGCTAAAAAGGGTGTGTATTGATTCGAAGCAAGGCATCTCTCATTTAAAAGGAGCGCTACCTCTCCATTCTATTTTAAAGTCACTTGCTAGTGGCGTGGCCTGGGGTCCGTCGCAGGTACAACCGGGGGCAGCTGCCTGGACAATCTTCATTCTAGAAGCCGCTTTTGATCCGTTTCCGGCTATTTCGGTTTTTGCAAAACGGTGGTGATTTGGGGGCACGCTCAGCCGTGCGATACTACGCGGGGTCGGAAAGCCTGCGCCGAATCAGTGGCACCCTATTCATATATTGTTACATTTATCCAGGAATGTAATATCGATGGAAGAGCAGCAGGAGACTGGGGATAGGGACGGGAAGAAGGATCAGGCTCGAAAGTTGGGCTGTCCTGTGGGAAAAGGCGATGGTTGGGGGACCTATTCTTACCTCTGAAAGCCACTTTCTGGGAGCTGCTTTGCCTTGAGCTTGAAGATGCATTTTCCCCCACCTGTCCAGTGGCAGCTTTCTTTAAATCAGCAGTGAGCTAAGCATCTCCCCGAGAAAGCGAGCGCTCCTGGCCCTATGCGCAGTGCAAATAAACTGGCTCCTTGGGAGCGATCTATCTACGTGGGGAATCCTAAAACCTGCATGGGGTAAACGTAAGAGCTGTTAGGGGTCCGGAAGGTGCGTTGGCCAAGGAGGTGAGCTCCCGTGGAAACCTTTCCCCTGGGAATGCCCTGAATGGGCCCAGTCCCCGCAGCTCTGCTCTGCATCTTTCCCAGGCGCGTTTCTGGCCAAGCTCCTAATCAGGGACAGTGGCGAAACAAGCGTCGTGTTAACCCCTTGCGGAAAGCCTCCCCTGGCCTCCTCAGCCCTTCTGCTCTTTTTACACGTAGCCGGAACTGCCTCCGCGAAGTCCTTCTGCCCTATCTCCCTAGCTGAGCACAGTTTTAGTGGGTGGGGGTGGATTTGATTCGCAATCCGTATTTTAGCATCAGCGTATTTTCAGTTCCGCCCTCTTATCCCCCCCCCTCCCCAGGATAGTCAGTGCAGCCAGTATTTTGATCTGTGATTTCCCCCCCTCGCCTCCCCGTCCAATGAATTCTTGAGACCAAGGGACAGGATGAGGGCAAAGGATGTCACACTTGGTGCCTAAGAAACCGGCCTGGAGTGATGGTCCAGGTATGGAGCGAAGCACGCTGCATGTTGCATCTAGTTCGGTTTGGTCGCTTCGATTTGCTGCGAATCTAGAACTGGCGCTTCTTCTCGGTCTACTGAGACGGGCTGAGGATAGCCCGGCGTCGCTGAGGTAGAGAAACGCGTGCCCCCGAAAATCCAGGCTCCAAGAGGGAGACCGCACCGACCTTGGTAACAAGGGACATGCGTGAGGGTTTTGCAAAGGCAAAGCGGCGGGTGCAGGGTGGGACTAGCGTGAGGGATGGATGCAGATACCCGGGGGGAGGGCTGAGGAGGCCTGTGGAAATTCCCTCCCCCAGCTGCATTAGCGGCTCGGGAGCCAGGGGAGGGAAGGGGCTCGCTTGGCCCGGGTTGCCCCCAGGGGTAAGTGGCAGGGGGGGGGGGG
>NC_048305.1:102290607-102324361 GCF_013100865.1 Trachemys scripta elegans | reverse complement strand
TGGGGGGGGGGAAAGAAGCCCGGGGGGGAGGGAGAGGTTGCGGGGGGGGGGAAAGAAGCGGGGGGGAGGGAAAGGTTGCTGGGGGGAGGAGAAGCCAGGGGGTAGAGAGAGGTTGGGGGGGGGGAGCCGGGGGGAGGGAGAGGTTGCGGGAGGGAGGGAGAGGTTGCTTAGAGAAGTGCGTTATTCACTCCACTCTTTAAAGCTTCTTTTCAAGGCTCTCTCAAGTTGGGCAAACTGAAAAGCAAAACAATCATTAGAGATAATTGCTTGTGGCCAAACACAGGCATCAAAGCCCCGGGGCTCATTTGTGCCGGGCCTTGGTGTGCGATCCGAAAAAGTGACCCTTGTTTTCTCGCTGGAGTGGGGGAGCACATAGAAAGTGCCAGATGGAGGGACCCCCTTTGCACTCTCCAGCGGCTCAGCCTTGTCTGCCCCGGCGAATAGGCGCAGAGGCCGGGATAAAAGGGACATAAAGAAGGGTCAGGAGAGGTTGCATAATTACCAGGGGGTGGGAGGGGGGAGAGAGGACGGAAGATACTCACCACCGCCGTGGAGTTCTATGCATGAGCTGCCTCATCAGGGGATGGGCTGTAGGGGGGTCCTGTTTAAGGGGGGGGGGGATCATGGACGCTAATGATGGGAAAGCACCTAGGGCCTGATTCAAAGCCAATGGGAACTGAAGTCAAGTCAATGGGGATCTTTCCACCCATTTCCCTGGGATTTGGGTCAACCTCTTCCCCCCCCACACACACACACAATGTTGCTCTTTAGGATGTGTGAATTTAGGATGACCTGAGACGCCCAGCTACTCGCCCCACTCTGAACACCCGAGGAGAGGTTCAGGGGCAGTGCCCTCGGTACCCTCTCCTCCCCCTTGGGGACCTGAGGTCACACATTAGAATCGCACGGGGTGGGGGGAGGTTTTGCGGGGAGGAAAGAAAAAATAGTAAAATGGCATAAAACCCACCCACCGTGTTTTCAATCCTCCCCCCCCCCATTCGAAATATTAACTGGCGTCAAGAGCGCCATTGGATTCCTCCACACGGGGAGTGCTGGTTTTCTGACGTGTTGGCTTAAAACGTGTCAGTCGGTGAGAATGGTGTCCCTAGACTGTTCGTCAGAGGGTGGAGGTGACCGGCAGGAGAGAGATCAATTGATCATTACCTGTTAGGTTCACTCCCTCTGGGGCACCTGGCATTGGCCACTGTCGGAAGACAGGATACTGGGCTGAATGGACCTTTGGTCTGACCCAGTATGGCCGTTTTTATGTCCTTATGATTACAAGAAAAGGTATAACAAAGGCTCCCTCTAATAACTCAGTCGCCGGGGAGGCACGTGGTGAGCCCATCACCCTGCCAAAATCCATGGGGCTGGGGGCAAGTCGCAGCCCCCCACTCCCCCGTGCTCAGCTGCAGATGGGAAGGCTGGGAGAGAAGTTGTCTTTGAAGACACTGCTCAGCCAGGCTAAAGGCAGAGCGCCAGGGGACCGTGTTCGCAGTGTTTAGCGCTCACTGGCTCGCATGATAAGATAGAGTCAGGCTTTCTGCTAGCCCAGCCCGTCTCTCAGTAATGGGCTTGTAATGACCTAAACGAGCTGTTGATGAGGGACAATAAATCTGTCTTTTCATCCTGTCATTTCACAGGGCCCTGGGCAAGGCTCTTTGCTTAAAATAATTTCAGCTGCTTGCAAAGGAAAATCAAAGCCATTGGAGGAGGAGTTTGGGAAGAAATAATAGGACAGCTTTCGTTAAATATATGGCTTGGGTTGATTATAGATTAATCCTCATTTAAAATGTTTATTAAAGCCACTGTTAAAAAAGGTATATAGTACACAGGTTAAGAAAAGGGTGTCTGTACATCCGGGTATAGGGTTTAGATTATTACAATACAAAGTTTGTTTTAAAAAGTCAGAAGATACATATAGTGCATAATCAATATCGTTGATCAATGCAAATATGAGTTTACAGTTTATGGGTCGCTATCCCTTAATATTTGCACGGCTAAAGAATTATGGAGGTAATTGAAGGCACTTTTTTCCCAAGGGCAAAACACTCCCCGCAGGTGAATCTGTAATTATCTATTTGTAGTTTGTTACAGAGTTGGAGACATTCATCAGGCATTTGAAGCACTTCTGTCAACTAAAGTTGTTCAATCAGCTGTCGGATCAATTCGAAAGTAAAAGGAATGATTCTTTTTGTGCAAAAACATAGAGGAATCCAGTGACACCTTAAAGACTAACCGATTTATTTGGGCATAAGCTCCATGCATCTGAAGAAGTGGGTTTTTTTACCCACAAAAGCTTATGCCCAAATAAATCGGTTAGTCTTTAAGGTGCCACCGGACTCCACGTTGTTTTTGTGGATACAGACTAACACCGTTACCCCTCTGGTTCTTTTCATGCAGTTTTTATTAAGAGGACATTTGTATAGCGAGTGTGGGGTGTTTGTTTGCTTTTGTTTTTTAAATCTGGATTCTACAGATGGATCTACAAAACCCCGCGCCGACATCGCTTTTACCTGTTCAAAGCGAAGGCTCTTTCCTGAAAGATCACTTCACCCAACAGCCCTGTTTGGGAACTTGTTGTATTTTTGCATTCCAATACTTCTAGCTCTCCACTGTATAATCCCCAACCTTAAAGCGTGTGTAACAGACCGAACAGAATTCAACAGCAGACACAATCCCACTGCGCCCCCTATGCTCTGAAGAGGAAAGTGCTTGTTACACGTTCCTTTTAAAAGGGGTTTACTTTCCAATGCTGTTATTGATTGTCACCACGATATTCTCCAATGTAGTACGGATTGTAAGACTGGAAGAGCGATTGTTAAACTAGAGTTAAAGGCAGCGAGGGTCTAATTTTTCGTACTCTTTTGCTGTAATTTTGCAGAAATTGTAACGTGTCGAATTGGATCCCAAGCAGTTGTCGTTAAATATTGGTGTGTGGGTGGTTGGTTTTTTTTTTAAAGAAAAGTGATCGAGTGATAGAAAAGCAAGACAAGAAATCATCATTTCATTCACTCAAAAGGACCTGATTGTTAGCACCTACTCAGGCAAACCTCGCAAATAACTGGAGTTTTGTCGGAATAAGGACTCCGGGATCATCCCTCGAAATAGGCTAAAAAAATGCCGTTGCATGGCTTTTTGCCGTGTTGGAAAGCGAAGCTAGACTGTTAGATGATTAACCCCTGAAAACAAACGACCCACTAAATAACCATCTAATATAGCACCTAGAAAGAAAGGGAAAACCTCATGTATTACCAGCCACAAAAAGCATTCAGAAATGGGCTGGCGTCACAGACCTGAGAACCAGGTGACTTTTGAGTGTATTGGTTTTGTGCGCAACAATCCAGTGGTGTTGAAGCGATGGCCGTGAGGAATAGAAAATGGACTTTACTGTAGTTTCAGAATCTAGGCTCTAGCTGCTCTCGGACAGGTGCCACCTGCGACAGCAAAATCAATTCGCTTCGGTGAATTCTTGTATTCACAGCCTGGACCGCACCTAGCCATTGCTGTGCGCCGAGCTGCGAGGGTGGGTAACTCCGCCAGTGAAACGAATTTAACCATGTTGCTCACGAACTGTCTCTCGGGGCGATCTCCCTTTATCCAAACGGTCTCCCCCATAAAGCCCTGAAATTGACCAGAATAGTTTAACGAGAAGAATCTATAAGACACTTGGAAGTCTAGCCCTAATTTGGGAAACATACCTGCAAACCTTTACTCACGGGAGTAGAAGACCTTGTCACTGCTTGCATGAGTAAGAATTAATCAGCTGGCTAACGGGTTAATTTGGATGGGCTAAATTATCTAGTCAGTTCGCCTCGGTGTAACTAGGGGAGATTTTTTTTCGGGGGCGGGGGGAGGGATATCCTCCTGTTCGTGTTCACAAACCTGTCTAGGTGCTACCAAGTGCCATCTTTGTAAGCAAACAGGGTAGGGCTCTGCCGTTTTGGTCACTGGAAATGTATTCAGTGGATAGAGGTTTTTCCTTCTGTAAACCCAGGGGCAAATAAACAGGAAAACGCAGCGGGGTCCAGGCTTAAGCACGAAGGAAAATCCCAACCCTATCTTTAGTTATCCAGCGGTATGTTTGGGAACTTGATAGACACCAGAAGCTAGTGGCTTGCTAGCCCACAAACCTGAGAAGTCCGTAAGGGATATACCAGCTATCGGGCAATTTTCTGCTCAGGCTTTTAAACTACCCATTATACCATAGAAACTCCCAAGCCCATATGGCGATCGTTACACCTGGCACAGGTGCAGTACGGCTGTCTGTGGCCTTGGCACGCTTCAGGTGTGAAATACACCAGTCAAGCGCAAATCAAACGATCAGCCTCTTTTAATTCCCAAATAAAAAGCTATTCGCTTCAGGACAGAGCGCTCTGGGGTGCGCACCCCGAATTCTGCCACGCTTTCAAGCTGATGGGGAAGAGGAGATGGAGGAAGAAAATGGCCCCGTCTACATATTGTTTGCAAGACAGCGGACTTGTGGCTTGGTGCTGCAAGGTGCTTGTGTCTTAGTGTGAAATATACTTCAGCGGTACAAACTCAGCACGCAGATCCTATTTTCAACCCCCCAGCAACTCCCACGCGCGTCTGCGAGGGGAACAGTTAGATTCACGGACTTATTTCTAGCGAGGTGACCTGCTTTGGGTCTCAGAGAGGCCCCACCTCTGGAAGAGAATCGTTGGGGTATTTACTCCCCAGCCAAAAGTCCCTTCACCTGGGACATTTCCAGCCCGTTCACGGGCGAGGTTTACATCCACGGTGGAGCTACCCGTGAGGCGTGGCTCGTTTCGGGTACTTGGGCGAGGGGTGTTTTGGTTTGAACAGTGATGAAGGGGGGAATGAATGAATCCGCCAGCAGGGTGATTCCTTGTCTGTCTGCCTGGTGTTCCGATACCACGGGGACGGGCGCGGTAGAAAAGCCAGGTAGCCAGCGAGCTAGATATGTTTGTGGGGCCTGATCCACGCGGCGCAGAAATGAGGGGGGGTCTCTTCGTGGATGGTGAGCGGGCCATTAGCAGGTGCCTCCCTCCCACCAGTTTTATAACAGAGGTGAAGGGCAGTGTTAGCGCCCGCCCCTCCCTTATTACCCTTTGAGCTGCCTGTGGACTGGGGAGGGGAGGCACTGGCTAATGGGTGCTCCTAGCCCCCTTCTCCATTACCTAGCCTTAAAGGGAAGCCCCCCCCCCCCAGGCCAGGCAGGGCTTGGACACCTGCCGTCTCGGCTCTGGGTTCCTGATTCCCAAGCTAAGTGGGTTGTTTGAAAACATACCTGCCGCCGGGCGCAAACAACCCATTCAAAGGGCCTTTCCAGCCCCACCCCGAGCACTTCCTCCACTGTGGCATTTTAACAGCCCAGGCTGACCTTGACCTTACCTAGCCGCACCTGAATGGGGCCATAAACCGCAAGCAGGAACTGATCTTCACCCCCACCCACCCTAGCAGCCACTAAAATATGGACTGGGGCCATGAAAGGAAGTGGGGACCCACGTGGCGGATTGTGTCTTCTGTCAGTGCCGGGGGTCACCTGTTATTCTTAAGCAGAGGCCAGAATAAAATATTTAGGCAAGAGAGACCTGAAGCATAGAGTCCCAGGGCTGGACTTGAGAAGTCATCATGTCCAGCCCCCTGCTCTGAGGCAGAACCAAATAAACAGAATCCATCCCAGACAGGTGTCTTCCAACCTCTTCCTAAAACCCTCCAGTGATGGGGATTTCACAGCCTCTCTTGGGAACCTGTTCCAGTGCTTAATTGTCCTTAGAGTTAGGAAGTTTTTACTAATATCTGACCTACATTTCCCTTGCCGCAGATTAAGTCCATCACTTCTTGTCCTACCCTGGAGAACAATTGATCAACCATCCTCTTTAAACCAGCCCTTAACCTATTTGAAGGGTGATACTGTTTTGTTAGGAATATTTATGGAGCATTTTTATCCTCCTATTGATTAAAATTTATACCCTTTAAAAAAAAAAAAAAAGCTTGCATTATCTGTTTCCCTGCCTGTGGTTTTCTTTTGGACAGCTTGTTTTCCAGTCCCGACAATGGAAAAAAATGCATTCAATTATAGCAATCGTGTACAGATTTAAAATGATAGTAACAAACGAGACAATCCTTTGCCCCCCCCCCCCCCAAGCATGGCGAAAGGTTCTGGCACCGGGGGTGATGGTCTGATGTTCCTGACAATGTTCCATTTCAACCCCCTGGCCGTGATTTTTACACGGTTCTCAAGATACCTGCGGGGAGTTACAGTCAAAGCACATTAACACCTGGGTGTTCTGGCAGAAAAATTTGGTTCAGCAAACGCTCCTGTAATAGGGGAAGGCTGATGGGTGCTCCTAGCCCCCATCAGACAGAAACATCACACACAGAAACATCACACAGAGCCAGCTCAGTTTTTGCCACCTTTTTCCCCTGTTCCCAAAACAACCGGCATCTTTTCCCCAAAGTTCCCAGCTGCATATGAAATTTCAGGAAACCAGCTATGTTCGATTTCAGCTCAGGGACATTTTATTTTTGCCTGGAGATAGAACCATCCCAGCCTTGGCGTGCAATGCATTTCATAACAGATCCAGTGTGGAAGAGGAATTTGGAAGATCAGGAGAGAGATATAAGCCAAGGGGCTTAAAGAAGGCTCTTGAGAAGAAAGACAATGACATTTCTGAACCCTGTGTGCTAAAGCTTGTCAATTTCTTTCTCATACCGATTGTGTGGCCACTGCTAGTTGAGATAGTGTATGATATTATTTTCACTGAGATGCACTAGAATAAACCGGGGTGCCCATTTGGTATCAAGATGTTTACAAACATGCTGTCATTAGAAACCATTTACTCAGGCAGTTGAAAATCTGTTACCAATTTAAAAGTCTTTAAATAAGTCAATGGTAGCATTAGAGTTTTGTTTTTCAATTGCATGGCTAAATGTTGTTGATATGTAAATTCTGGTTATATATAAAATAAAAGCAACCGCTCTTCCTTTTGGCTATGAACTTTAAAAAAAAAGAATATTCACATTTTGCCTATTATGTTGTCCTCTGCAAAACTGAAAAATGCACCATTTAAAACAACAGTTGATGCAAAAAATAAATACATACATTTGGACTTTAAGATAACGTTGTAATTTACATCCAGAAGGGAGAAATGACTTTTTCACATTTCTAAAAAAAAAAAAGTTGGGTGAAGACAAATAAAGGATGATTGCAATGTTTAATCCAGTTATAAATAAATAACGATTGGAATCATGCATTTAAAGATATATTCAAATGGTCATAGTTTTCTTCCGCTCTGAATATTACATTGATTTTACAGTAGCTGCAATAAAATTAGGAAAAAACCAAACCAACACAATGTTCTGTGATTTGTCTGTTTAGCTCAATTCGGAGATTCATTTCTGTTAATGAAACAGCACGTTATAAAGTAACTACATGGAAGGAAACGTATGCTTTCTATTTGGTTTGTTGGAAAAGCAAAGCTTAAATACAGCTAAATGATAAAGGCAGCTGGCTTCATATAGAAAGTCAAAGCTTGCAAAGCCTTTACAATTAATACTATTTTAAGATTGGGGACAGGCAGTAAACACAGAGATGCAATTCTTCAATGTGTTTACTACATATCTACAGAAACATACATCAGTGGGTGGATTTGGTGGCCCACTGCCGTATCTGAGGTTCTATAGTATATACATATCCTGCAAAGACCTTCCACACATGTTAAAACTAAATGGAAATCAGGTGCCTACGTTCTTTTGCTTTTTTTGCATCTTCAGACACATAAATTCTTTAACAAATCTGGCCCCTGGGCCCCAATTCAGGAAAACATCCCTGTTTAGAAAAGCACTTCACCGAGTGCTTAACTTTCAGTAGGCACTTAAGTCCCACTAATTCAGTGTTTCTCAAACTGGGGTCACCGCTTGGGTAGGGAAAGCCCCTAGCGGGCCGGGCTGGTTTGTTTACCTGCCGCGTCTGCAGGTCTGGCTGATTGCGGCTCCCACTGGCCACGGTTCGCCGCTGCAGGCCAATGGGGGCTGCTGGAAGCAGGAGCCAATAAATCTCTTGGCCCACGCCACTTCCAGCAGCTCTCATTGGCCTGGAGCAGTGAACCGCGGCCAGTGGGAGCCACGATCGGCCAGCCCTGCGGACGGGGCAGGTAAACCGACCCAGCCTGCCAGGGGCTTTCCCTACCCAAGCGGTGACCCCGTTTGAGAAACACTGCACTAATTGCAGTGGCACTTTACCATGTGCTTAAGTGCTTTACTAAATTGGAATGATTTTAGAACTAGGGCCAGAGTAAAGATTGCAGGGTGGAGCCCATCTTTCACGGTTTATTTTGGAGTAAAATGTAAGTATTGTTATTAAATTCTGGCCCCACTGATTTTAATGGATGTTTTCTAATGGATTTTAATAAGGTTTAAAATGTGGCTCTGTATGTATATAATGTATGAATACAAGAATAAGCAAGATGTCGTGTGTGTGTGCAAAAGGCAGGCTTGGTATTACAGAGGTTTCCATGCTCTCCCCATTCTGAGACCCCATTTTCGTTACTTATAACTTTACCAAACTTTGACCCTCTCCCACTGGACCTACAGAAGTGAATAGACAAAACCTGCACACACTCTTTGAAAAATCAGTGTGGGTTTGTGTGTATATTATATGTATACCTACCGATGAGAGAAATACAAACAAATAGATGGTAGAGAGACATGTACAGAAATATATGAACAAGTTGCAGAACTTTGAAGAAAAGAAGAATTTTGCAAGACAACAGTGAAGACCTTTAGTAAGGCCTTGATCCTGTTCCCATTCCAGTCAATAGCAAATCCCTCATTAGCTTTAAAGAAGGGTGATCAAGCCATAAAAGCACATGCAGAGTATAGTCTCTGCATACATTTTACAATAAAATCTTTTGATTTCACACTCTCCAGTTACTGGTCACTAATCTCTTAGGATTCAGTTTACAACTTCAATGTGAAAAGCTCATGATTTTGCTTTTGATCACTGATAATATTACCTTAGACATTACTCCAGCCCGTGCTTTGCTGCACATTGGGCTATCCATCCTTGCCTGTCAACTACCCTTCTCTCCAAATCTTCCCATTTCATGTGGAGGTGTTTGATGTCGTTCAGAACTGTTTGTTTCCATGTTACTTGCAGTCTTCCTCCCTTTCTTCTTGTGTTTTCTGCCTTCCATTCAAGGGCAGTATTTGGCAAGCGTTCTTCTTCCATTCTCAGCACATGTCCTAGCCTCTGATGTCTTCTTTTGTATATTACTTGTGAGAGGGTGCCTTGTCCAGTAATTTTTCCGACTTCTTATATTACACACCTAAACAAAAAAATAAATAAATCCATGGGTTACTTTATATTCTTCGCTTCCCTGCCTTCTGTCCTGAACTTAAAGCCAGTTTCCCAGCCTTTGTGGTTAGTTTGTACCAAAAATGACTCATACTCATCTGGCTGGGCCTATTAATTTAGTTGACTTTTCATTTTTTAAAAGAAAAGAAAACATTTCTCATCATGTGGTCCCCTCCCCCCAGCAAAATCAGATGCTTTTATTCTTTTCTTTTTTTTTTCCTGTGAGCTGCTGCAAAATAATCAGAAAGAAACTAGCAAGGGAAACAAGAAGGTTGATCCAACCTTTGACTTGTCCTTATAAAAAGGATTCATGCTAAGTCCTGGCCACCCCATTGACAGAGCAGACCGTGTCAATTGCGTTCTGAGATTTAGCCATCCCCCACGGAGCCACGGCGGAGAGTCTAGCCACAGAATATGGGATACTGTGTAGTTACCCATTTGTCAGGCATGTATTTTCGTGCAGTGAAGGAAGGGATTATAAAAGGCATCTTGTACTTATTATTACATGCCCATCACATGGGCTAGCTGGGCACATGTGCACAATTCAAGGCTAAAGAGGAGGATCACAACATCTGGACGGCTCTCCCATCCCTTGCACTCACAAAGAGATTCAGATGCCACTTCCGTCTTTTGGAGGTTCCCTCTCATCAAGAAAAGAGTGAATTGTGAATAATAATACCCCCTTGCTCTTTCCATCAGTAGATCCCAAAGTGCTTCACAAAGGAGTATCATTATCTCCCTTTTACAGAGTCACAGGGAGAAGTGACTTGCTCAGCGTGGACCAGGAGCAGAGCCAGGCATAGAACCCACTGTTTTTACTGAGTCTAAGTCCAGTGCTCTACCCTCTAGGGGTGCTGGGGTGCTGTCTTCTGGTTGTGCTCTACTGCCATATGGTGTGGAATCTACATTGCTTTGTGCTGACTCAGAGCTCTTTAGGGATAACAGTTTGAGGTCTCTGTGGAAAAATGTGGGCACCCATAGGTCCATCTCACCAATGCTGCTTCTCTGGTGGAAAAGAGAGGTGGGGCTCACTCCCAGCTGGTAGGGAAGAACAGTTTGAATGGGTGGGGAGGAAGAGGTGTGGTGCACAGTTTATTGGGCCTGCAGGCATTAACTGAGGGCCCAAGAGTTGCCTGAGCTGATCCTGCTGATTAAGGCCTGTCTATTCAGGCAAACCAACTGGTCCCCCCAATGTGACCAGTCATCCATGAGGACACGGGTCCTAAAAGGCCACACTTAGCAGGTGTGGCTGACAGCCCATTCTCAAGTCTTCCCAATCCAAACTAAGAGGGAGTGGACTCCGAAGCTGAGGGCTATCCCTAAGACAGCCCTGCCACCAACTTCTAGGAATTCACTGCTGAAGGCGGCACTCAAGAGCTTTTATCATCAAACTCCTAGGAAAATAAGGTATCTTGTAATGTTCCACTGGCTTATACAAGAAAATGTGTCCTCCTCAAGGCTCATAAAGTCATTGAGCCTGATCCAAAGTCCATTGAAATCAATGGAAAGCCTCCCATGGAAAAAATCAGAGCCTGTGAACGTTCAGGTGAATGACTCTTTGAATCCTAGAGTTGAAGGCCAAATGGGACCATCAGAACATCAGAACAGACTACAGTCTGACATCTACAGTCAGTCTATCACAAGCCACTAACTACCTCTTAGTCACCCCCACGCCACTCCCAACAGCCAGAATTAGGCTAAAGTCCACAAGACACTAAGCTATTGTGTGCCACAGCAGATACGAGAAGGACCCAGGGTGTACCAATGCCTAAGGCCTGTGCAATGGCTGGGAATTGATTTTGCTCACAATTTTGGAAATGTCTGTTCTGCATATAAATACTCATCTTTGCATATGAAGAAGGTATTTGAAGAAGGTATTAGTCTCTAGTTTTCACTGGATTATCTCTTTAGCTACGTCTTCCTTATTCTCCTGTTTAAAATGCTTGCATCATCCAACCAGAAAGCAGAAATGATACCATGTGACTGAGATGCCAAGCACAGAGCTCATATACCAAAGAATTAAAGCGTACAGTTTCTAAACCATCCACAGGCTGAAAATTGCTCATTCACATCATAGAATGAATATTCACCCATATCATTTTTTTGAAGAAAATTGCAATTTTGATGACCCACCCCAAGAAATAAATGTCAATGAAATTTTCCCAGTCCACCCCAAATTTTTCAACTGGTTGTACAGCTGATCAACATTTTTTTTCCAGATTTTGAATTTTTACATAGACATTTCAAATGTCAGCAACAAAAACAGGGGAAAAAAAAGTCAATCCTGTTTTCATGGTTTCATTCCCCTCGTGTTTTTGACCAGCTCTATTTGGGACTAACAAAGTACTTGAAGAAAGTCAAGGATTCAAGAATGAAGCAAAGATTAAATTAGTGGACTGATTTAATTTGAGTTAATGAATAACTCAACCAGCTCAGAGACCCGCCATGCTCTTTCACAAACATTGGCCCATTTTTGCGGGATGAATTTTGGATTCTTAACTGGTGGAACACCAAATCTTCCATCTTCACCTACTCACTTGTCAATTCAATCAGATGAGAAACAAGACCAGGGCTTGGTCCATAAACTGAATGGGATGCCATGATTGAAACAATCTGTCCTGCAGTAACAGAGAATTAGTTCCCAATGAAGCCAATGGCAAAGTCCTCATTCACTTCAAATGGAGCGGGATCAGGCTACAATTCATACTGTGGCTGAGAATGGGTATGCAGTGGAATGGATACACTGCCAAAAGGAGAAGGCATGGAATCCTTCCCCTGGCTGTGTTTAACACTATTTAGCAATACTTACTCCACAGTGGCACCACGGCAGTAAGTGAAGGAAAATGCCATCCCCATTTTGAACTGCAGGGGAATTTTAATAGGGGGGGAAGCACTTAATCAGCTGGGAATTTAGCTACGCGTGCAATAACATCCTTGGCATGGAGCATTTCCTGAGGATTATGTACCTTGGGGCAATCTCTTCACCAGTTGCTAATCCCTAGGAAATGCGCTGCACCTCACGCATAGCTGCTTAACCCCAGCCCGGATGGATTTATTTTAAGTCCTGTTTCCTGTAAAGAGGTGGTGTTGTGAGACTGAATAAAGCAATAATGACTTTAAATAGTGCTGCCACTTGAGCGGCCCCACTGAAGAAGCCAGTAGTGATGCTTGTGTGAGTATGGCTTTATGGTCTCGCTGCTTTCAAAGAACAGTCCATTTCTCTGGCAAGGGGGTTCATTTTTTTGCTTAGAGCCTGATCCAATGCCTATCGATGTCAATGGAAAGAATCCTATTGAGTTTAATGGAAAATGGGCTGGGTCTTTGGAGACCAGAACATTTAGGGGTGCTTTATAGAAATGCAGAATGTGAACCACTGTCTGAAACATGGACCTCTCTGTACCTGATCTCTTGAGCTAGCATGTTCCACCCTACCCCTGGTTTTCTTCTTTCTGACTCAATTCAACAATCCAAGAATTCTGAATCCAAGCTCTGCTGTTCGTGGACCTGTCAGAGGCACTTTGGTAGAAATAACTCAGAGCATCTTCTGCAGAATGTGCCGTGCAAGCAGAACTTGAAAACCCAAAGAAGCCAATCTGTCTTTGACTTTGAAGAATCGTTAGGCATAACAATGCAAAGATGATGACATCGCAGCCCGAGGAATGCACCGCTGCTATGGAACAGATGGTGCAAAGACGTTTTTTCATTTGATTTTATTAAGGTTTTGTTAATGAACTTGGCACCTGGGAAGGTCTGGGGGAAATGTTCGAACTTGGAGTAATCAGAACATTTGTTGATTCGGATACACTGAAAATCAACAGCTCTGCGTAAGAGGAATGTAGAAAAACACAAAGATACAAAACATGATTTATTGGCTTCTGCATAATAAACAACGCCGCTCCTTTCAGATTTCAAGACCTGATTTTCCTTTGCTTTGTGTTAGTATAAGTTGGGAATAACTCAGTCAAAATCAGTGAATTTCCATCCGTTCCTCCACCAGTATAAAATTGAGGTTATTGAGAGGAAAGCAGGACACTATCAGCCAAACTTTTAAATGGACTGATAGATTTTAAGTCTGCAAGGGACATTAGATCTTCTAGTCTGACCTCCTGTAGAACACGGGATATAGAATGTCAACCAGTTACTCCTGTACTGAGCCCTGCTGAGTTGTGTTTGACTAAAACATCTCTTTCAGACAGCCCTCCAGTCTGGATCTGAAGATTTCAGGAGAAGGAGAATCCCATCACTTCCCTTGGTGGTCGGTTAATGGATTATCACCCTCAGCATTAAACACGTGTCCCTTCTTTCTAATTTGCATTTGTCTGGCTTTTAACTTCTAGCCATTGGTTCTTGTTATGCCGTTAAAACAGAAAACCCTTTAGTACTCTGTAGTTTCTCACCATGAAGGTACTTATTCACTGAACACTGTAATCAAGTCACCTCTTGATCTTCTTTTTGATAAACTAAACAGACGGAACTCTTTAAGTCTTTCAGTAGAAGGCATTGTTCTAGCCCTCGAATCATATTGATTTCCATATGGCTTGACTTCCCTGGAGTTATGCCAGCTGAGAATTTGCCTGTATATTTCAAGTTTAGCTAATGTTTTATGGTTTCAGTTAGAAGACTTCCATAGACACGATAAGCTATTTGTAATGAATCTCTCTCTTGAACTGGGTTAAGCAATTAAAGGGGGAAGAATTCACCCCTGTGTGGAGGACCAGCACAAGGTCTCTGACCCACTTTAAACCCCATTTTGAGGGCTTAAATTTGACTTAAGTGGGGCAAAAGCCTTGCGAGGGATCTTTAAACAGGGGTACATTTCATCCATGGAGACGGATCCCCAGTTGAAGTAAATCTACATTGATTTGCACCAGCTGAGAATCTGGCCCATGGTAAGCAACATTGACTGAATGAAGAGCCAGATCCTCAACTGATGTAAATTGGCCTAGATCCATTCAAGTCAACAGCGCTATGCAAATTTATCCCAGCA
Source organism: Trachemys scripta elegans (assembly GCF_013100865.1). Classification (NCBI taxonomy): domain Eukaryota; kingdom Metazoa; phylum Chordata; order Testudines; family Emydidae; genus Trachemys; species Trachemys scripta. The sequence goes on along the minus strand of NC_048305.1, from coordinate 102,310,031 downwards.
GAGGATCTGGCCCTACATAATTAGTGACTGAATCACCACTGTGATGCTCCATATTTATGGTGATGTAGCTCCCCTGGCTTCAAGAGACTGACACTGGGGTAAAGCTGTAGTAACTCAGGGCCATTCCTCTTTGTGGTCATTAGACGAAATAAAGAGTCTTGCCTACATCTGCAGTATATTCCCTTGAATTTGATTAGTTAGGGGCTAATCCTGCAAGGTGCCAAATGTCAGTGGGTGTTGGAAACACTCAGAATCTCCCAAGATCAGCCACACATCCATTTTGGTCCCGATTCTTCACTGTCCTGCACCTTGTGATGAATCCCTATGCAAAGTGGGGAGAAAGAACCACTGGGTGAGCATTCTTCACACCCATGGGTGACAGCATTTTACAAGTGACTAGATCCTCTGGTGTCCCTGAACACCGCCAGCCCAGGATGGCTGGAGTGCACTGCACTCCGTTCAGATCCAGGTCAACCCTTGGTGTGCATCTGGAAAGCCTGCTACTCCGAAGAGTGGTTTAAAGCCAGCAAGGCTGACTTTATGCCACCTACCACTGAAACCTCAGCTCACCTGCTAAGGCAGTTCTCCATCCTCCTTAGGATCATAGAATATCAAGGTTGGAAGGGACCTCAGGAGGTCTTCTAGTCCAACCCCCTGCTCAAAGCAGGACCAACCCCAAACAGATTTTTGCCCTAGATCCCTAAATGGCCACCTCAAGGATTAAACTCACAACCCTGGGTTTAGCAGGCCAATGTTCAAACCACTGAGCTAACCCTCCCCTCCTTCCTTGTGCCACCGGAGTCCATGTGGGGTGGAGGAACTAGCCCATTTTGAACAGATCAAAACGATGACCTAAAATACAAAGCTATTTTTTTGGTATGAAAATTTTCAAGCCACTAAATCGTTGTTGTTGTTTTTTTTTTTTTAAGTAAAACTAAAGTCCCTCATTATTTTACTTGGAAAGGTAACTATCTTCCACAAACATTTCCTAAATAATTTTAACAAATAAAATGAAAAAAATAATTAATAATCGAGAAAGTTAATCACACTTACTATATACTTCCTCAACATGCAGGAAACTGAGGCTGGGAGTAAGAATGGCCGTGGGACAATCTTGTGACTGTGAAAGAGGCCCAGTGCAGTTTGTTGTGTCAGTGAGCTATGAAGGGCAAGATTCACTGACATCCTGCACTGTCTCAGCTCGGCTAGTTTCCCATGTCCACAACTTGTGGCTTGAGGCCGTCTCTGGACAAGCTCTTCTGACCGCATCAGAAGAACTGGACTGAATCTACGACAGATTTGAAAGGGGGTTTCAAAACCAGGATTTTATTTTTTCTTCTCTCGCTTTTGTTTTAGGCCGCCAGAAGAAAAGAAAAGTTAAACGCACATAAACCCTACTGGTGTCAAGTATCAGAGGGGTAGCTGTGTTAGTCTGAATCTGTAAAAAGCAACAGAGGGTCTTGTGGCACCTTTGAGACTAACAGAAGTATTGGGAGCATAAGCTTTCGTGGGTAAGAACTTCACTTCTTCAGATGCAACCTACTGGGTGTGACTAGAGCCATAAATGTCTGAATTTCAGAGGTAAGATCATGTCACCCACGCTAGTGGTTTATAACCATGCCAGCAGCATGAAGCCGAAGTAAACCCAATAGGTCTGCCTTTCTGAAGGTTCCCCAATGTGAAGAATGCCTTGACTATCAGAGAGCTGCCAAAGCTGTTCCTACACCCTCTCACCGCAACCCCCTCAATGTTCAGTGGACCTGTCAGGGGAAAAGGGACACCCTGGTTATCTGTAGATTCTGGAATAGAGCTTTGGGGCTGTGGGCAACTGGACCCAATTGAGAGCAGCTCTAAATTATATCAGGGATCAATGTGTTCCCGCTCAGGGCCCGGAATGGAGGTGGTGGGAGGCACAGATAAAGGTCACTTTAAAACTACCTTCCCCTCCAATCCTGCATCAAGTGCAGCCCAGCTGGGCCAGGGGCTCATCAAACCCAAAGCAGCTCATTTACTGAGAGTAAGGTGGGGTCTTGTATACAATCCTCTGCAATGAGCTTGAGTAAAGCATAGCGCGTCAGAGGTGAGTGCTAAAGGGCTAAAACTTAACTCTGCAATGGCCTGATCTTAGGGCGTTTATACACGACCCTTATGCAATGTATTTGTATGTCTCTGTAGTTGTATATGTATGTGTCTCTCTCACATGCACACCCTCTGTCTATATTGCATATATGCGTGCAAGTTCCTACACCCAAACACAGATACCTGTACTTCTACCTTATATATGTACACACTTCTACCTCTATAGTATATAGAACAGTATAGATGTTATGCATATAGATAAGAGGGTGTGGGAATGTGTGTGAGGATAAAGAGAATGCAAAATCATTATTTACATTGCAGGCAAATGTTAGGCTCCCAGAGGTTAAGGGATAGGCACTAGTCATAAAAATAAACCTACCTTTCTGGTTTCCACTGATACATGGATAAACTCATTGAGGAAGAGTAAAGTTTCAGTTCTAAACTTTTTCTGATGGTGAGTTCTTTACTTCTCCCCCTGGCTTTCCTGACAGTTCCGAGGAAAATGGTATTTGAAATGGAAAAGGGGAAAACAGTGAGGTTTTTCTGCTCACCAGGGGAGATTTGCTAAACCAGTGTTCCAGAGATGTTAGCAATTTCAAACGGCTCCCTTTCATTTGAATAAGATCGAAGGAGTGTAATTCAGAGCCAGATCTATTAGACTGAGCTGTTAGCTGATAAAAAGTCAGACAGCCTATTGTGTTAAACCCATTGCAAATGCTACCACTGTCGCAGCTAGGGGGACCAGATGTCCCGATTTTATAGGGACAGTCCCGATTTTGGGGTCTTTTTCTTATCTAGGCTCATATTACTCCCCACCCCCGTCCCGATTTTTCACATTTGCTGTCTGGTCACCCTAGTTGCATCTACCTCAGTGCTTTAAAACTCCACTTTGATCCCCAACTAGAAATGTGCTGATTTTTGAATGGGGCAACCAAAACTACACAACCACATCCACTCAGGGAGCAGCCACACAGCAGCTGGGAGTGTGCTTCCCAGCACAGGTAGACAGGCACATGCTAGTTCTGCTTGAGCTAGCGTGCTAAAAATAACAGTGTAGCTGGGGATAACATGGGTGGTGGCTGGGCTTGACCCCTGAGTACATACCGCAGGGATCTGGGTGGGTTTGTACTCAGGAAGCTAGCCCACGTTGCTGCCTGGGCTAACGGTGGCTACATTGCTATTTTTAGCACACTAGCATGAGCAAAATTAGCGTGTGTCTGTCTAATCGGGCTGGGCTGCACGCTCCCAGCTGCAGTATGGGTATATCCTTAGGGCCATGGTTCTCAATCTTTCCGTACTATCCGAACCCCTGTCAGGAGTCTGATTTGTCGTGTATACCCTCAAGTTTCATCTCACTTAAAAACGACTTGCTTACAAAATCAGACATTAAAAATCCAAAGTGTCACAGCACACGATTACTGACAAAACGCTGCCTTTCTCATTTTTACCAGCTAATTATCAAACAAATCCATTGGCATATAAATATTGTCATTACACTTCAGTGTATAGTCTATAGAGCCGTGTAAACACGTCATGGTCTGTATGGAATTTTAGCGTGTACTGACTCCGCTAGTGCTTTTCGGGTAGCCCGTTGCAAAAGTAGGCAAATATCTTGCTGAGTTGACCTCTGCGTACCCCCAGGGATTCGCGTACCCCTGGTTGAGAACCCCTGCCCTAAGGTAGGTCTACATTGCAACTGGAAGTGTGATTGTAAGGCTTACCCACGCTGACTTTAAACTAGCTCGCACAGCTAAAAATAGCAGTGAAGATGCAGCGATGCAAGGTGTTCACAATTTATATTAAGGTTTCATTAAGAAAGGGTTTATAAATGCTCAATAGATTTGATAAGCATGTTACAGATATGAGTCACCTGTTTCATTGATGGTTGTAACCACATCAGTAGAGGGTCCACTGAATCAGACCCTTAGCAATGTTTGATTTGTTCCTGATTTCGACAAGAGTTTAGATCTCAGGAAAAATAAGGCCTTTTTATTGTTACCATTTTTTTGTTAAAGATTTGATTGAGGGGAATGGATGTATCAGGAAACGTTTCACCTCTAGGCTGCCCAAATTAATGCAGTGACCCAACATTCGGTAGGCAGGAGTGAGTGGAAGTTGTTGCCATCTGACAGCTGTTTAATGACCTTTGAAAGAGGACGCTGTGATCACAGAACAGTTAGTACTGGACAAGCATCCGGATCGTAAGTGTCAGCCTTCTTGGCAATCTTAGCAAAGGACTGGATAGGTAGGAATCAGCCCTGGTTGACCTACAGTCTGCCTCCTATGGGGGGCCCCTTCCTCTAGAAAAAGTGAAGTCAATGGGTTTTTTATCTGAAGAAGGACTGCAAGACCAGGCCAAGTTTTGCGGACTCAAGCATCCAGAGCTTTTGGACTCTTTTATCCTGAGTCTTTGAAGGTCACTCTTTCAATAAAAGGAAAGGGAACTGCAGTTTCAATTAGAGTATGCTTTTATGCATTTTCCCCTGGAAACAGAGAGCAGCGAGGGAGTTGTCAGAAGTGCAGTAAATTGCTTTGGGTGACAGGGCGAGAGTTTTTCACTACAGGACTATAGACGACAGGATCCCATAATCTGTCACACTCTAACATGGAGAAACACAATTGCCATTTTGTGATGGTGCTGTTTGTTTCTTGCCCTTTCATAGGCAGCATGATTTGAGGGAGGTTAATAAGGCAACACGACACCAGATTAGCATCCTAGCCAGCCTCTGGATGCCTTCTTTCAAAACGAGCACATATATGACAAAACGTCAGTAAAGCAGCAGCAGATGGCTCCAGATAAGGAGAGGAATTATGGCCTTATCTTAAGGTAAAGGGCTAGGAGCCAGGAAATCGAGGCTCAGTTCTGCCACAGACTTCCTGTGTGACCTTGGGAAAGCCCCTTCAACTCCCTCTGACTCAGACTCCCCAATTATTAAAACAGGATTAATAAACACACAGGAACTCCACAGGGTTTAATTTATTGATATTTGCAAGATGTATCAAGATTCTTGGCTGGAAGGTGCTAAAGCTCTGCAGCATTACATAGAACGGAGAGAGCCTTTCAAATGCATCAAGATGCATAGATATCTCAGTGAAAACAGTGGGCTAGATCTGTGGCTGGTTTAAAGGCGCATAGCTCTAATGATGTCAGTAGACCTATACTGAGTTATGTTAGCTGAGGTTCTGGGCCCCTGTTTTTAAATAGATAGATAAATAGCTGTGTGTATGTGTATATATATTACATAATTTGCACAGACATATATATGCTATACATTGATTTATATCATATATATGATATAAATAAGTGTGTGTGTGTGTGTATACACACACATTTATATACACACAGATAGCTAGATAGAATTATTTATACACACATATATAGCTAGATCGAATTGATAGCATCCTTCAGTGGCAGACAGTATCTAATGAGATGCTTCCCAAATCCCTTTCATGGGCGTAATTTATTTCAACCCCCAGATTTCCATTCTGGTTTTAGCAATCACTGCTATCTTAACTCCAAGCCTGTTAAGTCAACCTCGCCTGGACGATGATATGATGTTTCAAGACAGATCTGCTGGTTCCCCCAACGGGAAACTACCTTGGACGCAGGAGCTACCATTTAACCTTGGAGTCTCTAAATCAACAAGGCCGTTTCTGGAGAGGCGCCCAGAAGCGTGCACATTTTATGCTTTAACATGGCTGGTAAATCCTGGGTGGTTAAGTAAACTTAACCTTCATTTATGAAACTTGTGAACCAAAGGGTAAAATGTGACTGGTGCAAAGTAATTACACCGGGGTCTTAGAAAGTGGAGTTATCACTTAAAGAAGCAGAGCATTGCTAATGAGTTGACTGAGAATTGATCCCTTTGTAATTTAGTTATTTATATGCAGCTCCTCTTTTCCATGCTCAACTATAGGTCAAGCCCACTTTGAACTGCGCCGAGACCCCCAGGCTTGTCAAGCAAGGTCCCAAAGCCATGGCAAAATGATATTTTAGAAAAGTAAATATTGTCCTGTGGGGCTTTAAAAAGGAGGAAAAGCTGTTTGCTTTATAGCTTGTTCTTCAAACTAGACAACTGTTTCCTGTTACTAAGGAGTCTCTCAGCAACGACACTCAACTGCAGTTAAACAGAAAAGAGCTCCAAGAAAAATGTCACCAGCACATTCCAGGTATTTTTACATTACAGGGAATGAGGTAGGAATACGCTAAGGGCCAGATTTTAAAAAGTATTTAGGCACGTAACTCCTCCTGATTTCAATGAGAGTAGGTCCCCGAATACCTTTAAAAATCTGGCCCAAAGGTCTGTGAGTGGGAGAGAAAATGTTTGCACCAGTGAAAAGTTTGGGCCTGATCTTGACAAAAAATAAAATAAAATAAAATAAATAAATAAACCACCCCAAAACCCTTTAGTACTGGGTATAATGGTTACCCCCAAGTAATTCCACTGAGAACCACTCCTGATAGTAAGTGTTTGCAGGTTCCGGCACTCAAGTTTTCTGTTCTTGTCATCTTCGTCAGCTCCGTATTAGGTGGCAGGACCAGAGGATATTCGTAGCCAAACTCAGCAACCGCCTCCATCACCACTGGTTTGGTTTCGGCAGCTCTCGTAGGCATGCTGTTGAGACAGAAGACCAAGGAATTATGAAACGTGTTTACCAAGGAATGCCACTACATGGCCGGCAGTCATGTGGGCACCAAGCATTTCGGTGGCACAATAAGATGGCCAATGACGAACCTAGACTGACCAGCCTCCCAGACAGCCTTAAGGATCTAGCTAGCAGTTGATCCAGGTGGTGCTAGATCCCGCTGGGCTTTGCCTGGGTGATACACCGAAGCCCCAATCCTACAAACAGATTCTAGAGTCATAGAGTCCAAGGCCAGCAGGGACCACTGTGATCATCTAGTCTGACCTCCTGTATCACACAGGCTATAAAACGTCCCCCAAATAATTCCTAGAGCAGATCTTTTAGAAAAAAGAACATATGCAAAAATTGCCGGGGCTAGAGAATCTACCACAACCCTTGGTAAATTATTCCAGTGGTTATTTACCATTAAAAATTGATGCCTTAGTTACAGTCTGAATTTGTCAAGCTTCAGAATCCAGCCCCTGGCTCATGTGATATCAGTCTGTGCTAGACTGAAGAGTCCATTATTAATATCTGTTCCAGCACGTAGGTACTGCTAGATGGTAATCAAGTCACCCCTTAACCTTCTCTTGGTTTAGCTCAATAGATGGAGCTCTTTGAGTCTATCACTATAAGGCAGGTTTTCTGATCCTTTATTCATTCTTGTGGCTCTTCTCTGAGCCCTCTCTGATTGATCCACATCCCTGGATGGTGGGCACCAGAACCGGACACACAATTCCAGCAGCAGTCGTACCAGCCAGTTTTTAATCCATTTAATGGGTGCCATGTACATTTTCTATCATTCTAGTCGGAGGCAGAATAAGATTTATTGGGGCCCTAGGCACAAAGAACGTTTGTTCCCCCCCCCCCAATCATGGGGCCTCGCCCCCTGCGTCTCCCCTTCCTGCAAGGCCATGCCTCCTGGCCTGGCCAGAAGCCAGGCTGTGGCAAGGGCTGCCCAGGGAGCCCAGGCTACTGTGGGGAGCCCTGGACCTCCACCTGTCCTGGTGGCGCGGCGCTCCCTCGGGGGCACGGACACAGGCCGGGGGCTGCTCTTGGGCACCCTGCCCGCCCCCCGCCCAGGGCTGGTGGAGGGTCCAGGGCTCCCCACAGCTGCCCGGGCTCCTTGGGTGGCTCTTATCACAGCGTAGGGCAGTGGTCCCCAAACTGTGGGGCGCACCACCATAGGAGAGCATGGAGGAATGCTCGGGGGACTGTGCCGGGGCCCGGGGTCAGCCCCCATGGTGGTTGGGCAGGGAGCAGCACCCACCCTTCTGTGCTCCCAGCTCTGTTCTGGCCCTGCCGCAGCCATGCCCCCAACCCCAGGTATGGTGCCACTCCTGGCCACAGGCCCAGCCACAACTCCGGCCTTGCTCCTGACCATGGCCCCTGGCCCCACCACAGCTCACGGCTCCCACTCCCTTCTCTGTCTCTGGCTCCCGGGGGGGGGCCGAGAGGGAGGCGTGGATTAGGTAAGGCGAGGGCACAACCGAAAAAGTTTGGGGCCCCCTGCCTAGGGTGACCATACGTCCCATTTTGGCCCTGGACATCCCTTTTTTTGGTGGAATTGGGCATTTGTCCCATTTGCTCTTGCCAACTGATCACCACTTGGCAAGAGTAAACAGGATAAATGCCCAGTTCTGCCCAGAAGGGGCTCAGGGGGGTGAGTGGTGGGGTCTGGCCAGCCCTGCACAGGGGCAGAGGGGGGCTTGGGTGAGTGGCTTGGGCCAGCTCTGTGCAGGGGAGAGGGGGAGAAGGGAGAGGGGCTTGGGCTAGCTCTGGGGAGTGAGGGTTGGGGGAGAGGAGCTTGGAGGAGTGGCTCAACTCCCTCGTCCCTGAGGAGGGCGGGGGGGGATAAACTCTCCCTCCCACAGCTCCGCCTCAGGGAGAAGAGGAGGAGCGGGGCCATAAGCAGCAGAGGAGGAGAAGAGGGCAGAGCCAAAGTGCCGGCGCTCCTGTGGGGGCCCCCGAATTGGCTGGGGCCCCTGGGCCCAGGCCCCGTCGACCTATATGGTAATCTGCCACTGGTCCTAGTATTTCAATCAAAATATCATGCAATACGAAGTCAAATGCCTTACAGAAATCTAAGTCTATTCCATCCACACAAGTAGCTTGTTCAACTCAACATGTAATCGCATTAAAAAAACCAAAATCAAGTCACTGTGACAGGATCTTCTCCCCCCTATAAATCTATGTTTATTTGCATTAATTATATTAGCCTTTGTTCGTTCTTTATTAACGGAGACCCAGATCAGCCACTCCAGCATCTTGCCTGCTATTCGTGTGGGCGGAGCCTTAAACCTTCAAGCACCGCACTGGGATTTGAATGGCTCATGGACCTGAGGCAAGCCCTCCTCACGGGGGTCAGTTGCACCCACTACAGCTGACGCCGGCCAATGCTCAGAGCTCCTCCCTTCCATGAGTCCGATGGGGGTCGCTCCTAATGCCTATGACCCTATCGTGCACAGATAGTGTCACCTCCCTGCTCCCGGACTTGTGTGTTGCTGAGCACTTTGAAAAGCCCAACGCCCAGCCCAGGAGAGAGCAGAACTTCAGAGAGGCAGCAGCCTTGGGCCGGGGGTGAGTTTCACTCAGTCTGACCAAGCTCCAACACACAGGGCCCCTTAGATCTGAACTGCAGCCTTGATCAGGGCTGATGGGGGGGGAGGGGGGTAGCTGGTACAAATTATCGGGGCCCAGTGGTCCAGAAGGGGGCCTGGCTTCCCCGGCTTCATCGGCCCTGTTTAGCCGGTCCACCCTTGTTGGGGGGGCCTGACATTTTTTTTTCACCAGGGCCCGAACCTGCTCTCGGCGGCCCTGGCCTTGCTACCACCACCCAGGATTTTTCTTGAGCAGCGGCTGCCAGTTACCCGGGGGGTGTTCCATGGACAAACAGAGACCTGGGAATCAGTCACTTGGGGCCTAAAGGAGCGCTGCGTCCTTCTGAAGTGAAAGGCTAACCCGCTGCATCTCTCTGCTCCCAATCACTGCTGTGCGTTGCGCTGTTATAGCCAGGGGCTCAGCCACGTCACTAGCTAATTGCAAATGGCTCTTGACCTGGGAATGTGATGATTTTCCTGACAAGAGTGGCGTGCCATGAGCGCTGTATGTTGACACTATGATGTCAAGTTTATTACACGGTGATGCAGGCCCCTCCCTTTCAAATGGGGCCTGATGGGCCGTTTGTGGGGCAGACTTTTACCGCTCCGGCTTGCCCTCCGATATTTATTTGCGCAGTGATGTAATTGGCTTGGAAGCGCTAACAGAAATGCCTACTCCCAGCCTGCCCAGCCGGCAAGGCCGATTATTCTGCTGACCAAGCCCAAAGCTGCAGTCGGACGAGCCCAGAAAAACACACGTCTTGGAGACAATTTAAAAACAGAAACTTCCCCAGCCGAGCCAGAAACAAGGCTAAAATATTCAACCGCTGACAGCAGCAGAGCACCCTCCCAGTGGTTGCTTGTGTGGCCATCACAGGTGAAGGTGAGGCTAGGAAGAATGGTCCAGTGGTTAGTTTCATCAGGCTAGAATTTAAGCGCTCAAGATTCAATTTCCTGCTTTGCTTCAGTCTTCTTACATGATCTTGGGCAAGTCCCTGGGTGCTGGAGTCACAAAGGGACTGTAGGCATGGCAAGGCCTAGCCCATAGGCGCCTCTGTCACCCGGTGGGTGTCACAGCCCTGAGTGAGGCTCCCCATAGAGTGTATGGGAGTCGCCAATGCTAGCAAGCTCAGCAAGGCATCACTTAAGCTAGCCAGGATAGAAAGGCAGAGGAACGGGGCAGGACTTAGAGTCCAGGTTCTCAAAGGTACTGAGGTGCTTAACTCCCCATTCATTGGGCCTGTAAGTGCCTGACTGATAGGCTGGAGGGAGGGGGCCTGTCTCAGCTGTGAACCCACTCCTGGAGGTATGTCCCTAAACCAGGTCAACCCTTTCTCGAGGACAGTCCCTTCCTCCCCTCCATCATGGCCAATAGCTAGGGCCTTACCAAATTCATGGCCATGAAAAATGCGTCACAGACCGTGAACTCTGGTCTCCCCACATGAAATCTGGTCTTTTGTGTACGTGTACCCTACACTATACAGATTTCATGGGGGAGACCAGCATTTCTCAAATTGGGGGTCCTGACCCAAAAGGGAGTTGAAGGGGGGATTACAAGGTTATTGTAGGGGGGTCATGATATTGCCACCTGTACTTCTATGCTGACTTCAGAGCTTTGAAGGCAGCACCCCACCAGCAGCAGCTCAGAAGTATGCCACACCATGCCACTCTTCCTTCTGCACTGCTGCCTTCAGAGCTGGGCGGATAGTCACTGGCGGCTGATGACTGAGGGCCCAGCTCTGCAGGCAGCAGCACAGAAGTGAGGGTGGCAAAGCCATACCATGCCATCCTTACTTCTGCGCTGCTGGTGGTGCTCTGCCTTCAGAGCTGGGCTCCCGGCCAGCAGCCGCTGTTCTCCAGCTGCCTTCAGAGCTGGGCTCCTGGCCAGCAGCCGCTGTTCTCCAGCTGCCCAGCTCTGAAGGCATCAGGAGCAATGCAGAAGTAAGGGTAGCAGAACCGCAACCCCCGTTTCAATAACCTTTCTACCCCCGCCCCAGCTCCTTTTTGGGTCAGGACCCCTACCATTACAACACTGTTAAATTTCAGATTTAAATAGCTGGAGGGGGAGGGATAGCTCAGTGGTTTGAGCATTGGCCTGCTAAACCCAGGGTTGTGAGTTCAATCCTTGAGGGGGCCACTAGGGATCTGGAGCAAAATCAGTACTTGGTCCTGCTAGTGAAGGCAGGGGGCTGGACTCAATGACCTTTCAAGGTCCCTTCCAGTTCTAGGAGATGGGATATCTCCATTAATTTAAATTAAATAAAAAATCATGAAATAGGTTATTTTAAAAATCCTATGACCATGAAATTGCCCAAATGGACCATAACTTCAGTCAGGCCCTACCAATAGCCCAGTGGTTAGGGCACTTAGCTAAGATACCACAGATGTAGGTTCAAGTCCTGGTACTGGATCAGTCAGAACAAGAATTTGAAAACATATTTCCTGCATCCCAGATGAGTTCCTTAACCTCCAGGCTACTGGGTATTCTGGACATCTGCCCTCACCCCCATGCAAGGTTGCTTGCTGTGCTTAGAGCAAGCCTACCAGGTCAGCCCATGCAGGCAAGTTGGGGAAGGGAGTGCTAGTTCATGAATCCTAGCAGGGCTTAGACATGAGGGTGGGCTTGAAGCAGCCTGTTAGCTGTGGGGCAAGGCCAGGACTTCACTGGCTTTACACGTCTACTGAAGGGAAACATAGGTGTCTCTGGGAACTTTAGGGTTAAGCAGCATCTAACGGGGGCTTTTGAGAATGTCAGGGATGCCTAAATATTGGCCATAGGCATCTAAAGAGACAGTTAGGCACTTTGTGAACTTTAGACTTCTTGTGCCTCTAGTTTCCCATCTGTACACTGGGAATAACTGTCTCACAGGGTTATTAGAAAAAATGCATGAAAGACTATGAGATACTCAAGGCCTATGGTGCGGGCATGGGTCACATAGGTACTAAAGATAGACTAGTCACTTTTCTTCTATTGAGCAATACTCAAGGCCAACAAGGTCATTGCTGCTCCCTTTGCCCTTTTAGGGCCTGATCCAAAAGGCAGTGGAAAGAATCCCACGGACTCCAGTGGGCTTTGAATCAGGGCCTGGATGAGAATGACACCTAGTAATAGATGCATGTTCAGGACCTGTGTTCAGGTTCTTCTTAGCATATACGCAACATGACTCAGGTAGCACCTGACCAGGATTCATCACCAAATTTGGTCCACTGGTTGGAGCATTAGTTTCCTTGGCCTAGGCCGAGTATTGATGGGGAGTGTGATGTGAACACTGATCCGTGCCCCACTGTGTTCAGGTTGCCAGAGGTGCCATGCTCCCCCCACCTTGATCCCTGACTCAGATGGATTCCCGGACCTGCAGAGTGACCACCGTGAGTCTAGGGGCAGGAGGGAAGGCGTGCTATGAAAGTGGCACAGATTCAGTTGGGCAGGATTCAGCCTATAGATGGCTGGTAGCAACCCAGCGAGATGTGCCATGACTGATGCAGTATGGTGCCTGTTGACCATCTCTACAGGATTATTATTATTTTTTGATGCAGAGTGTTCCCCTTGGGAAACCTTGTGGAGCTCAAGGTGGAAAGATAATAGAGCCTGTGTCTACCTTATCTCCTACCCCCTCATGTCCATAAATGGGGATATCTGGGGCAATCATCAGCTGTCAGACCTCAACATGGCTTCATTGGCAGGCAATGGCTGTGTGATGGGTACTGATAACCTAGAGGTGGAAAGGAGGCATGAGGGAATCTGTACATAAGAACAGCCCTATTGGGTCAGACCAATGGTCCATCTAGCCCAGTGTCTTTTGACGGTGGCCAGTGTCAGATCCTTCCGAGGGAATGAACAGAATAGGGCAATTTTGAGTGCTCCATGGTCCAGTCCCAGTTTCTGGCAGTTGGAGGTTTAGGGACACCCAGAACATGGGGTTGTATCCCTGACCATCTTGGATAATAGCCACCGATGGACCTATCCTCCTTGAACTTATCTAAATTCCTTTATGGACCCAGTTATACCTTTAAAAGCTGTATTTTTAAAATCCGTACAAGTGGCACATGGGAGGTGACAGGAGCTATGTGACTCTCACGGTGTGGGGCATCAACCTCATTGCGATGTGAAGAGGATAGCCCCAGCTGCCCCATGGAATGACTGAGGAAGTGTCTCTGAGATCTCCACCCCTCCAATCCCCCTACCAGATTTTCACCCCCAGCCTGGTTCCCACACACAAAATCTCTGTTCAACCCGCAGCTGTATCTCTGTTCTGGGATCCCAGCTTTCGTTTTGGAAGGGTTTACAGTGGGACCTGTGAGAATCTGAAGGATGGAAGACAACGTGATTTCGCCATCTAGTGCTCAAAGTAATTATTACAGGCAGCTGGAATTTTACTAAAGGGCTGAATAAACAAGTTTAGTTGCCTGGATCAAAGTCTTCATTATATAGACAAACTCTTTGCTGTGCTCAGCATTAACATGCAGAAATATCAAGTAATACCATTGGATTTACAGTTTCACAAACTTCTTGCTGCCAAAGTTTTCAGACTCCAATTTGAACCTATTTGAAAGTCACCACTATCACCACCAAATGCTGCTCCAAGACTGCCCTAAGCGGGTCCAGGTTTTTGACCCCTGTAGCAATTTTGCCTCAGCTCAGAGACATTTTTTGCATCAATAGGTGAGACATGAACTTCATTAAAGAGACTATCAGACCTAATAATTGGAGGATGTCTGGTTTGCTGTGACCATGTGAACACTGCTTGCTGTCTACGTTAGGGTTGCCAATTTTGGTTAGCCGTATTCCTGGAGGTTTCATCACATGACATAAGCTTTAATTAAAGATTAATCTTTAATTCCTGGAGATTCCACAACAGTCCTGGAGATTCGGCAATACTCGTCTAGGTAGATGAACTCATCAATGCTTTCCACAGTGCTTGGTCCCACCTGCACAGAAGTTCTGATGGCCCAGCTCCAAGGTTCTGGACCTTGATCTTGCGCCATGAGACATTCAATCCCATAGTGTGAGTGATGTCTTGGGAACCAAGGGCTGAAATTCTCTGGCCTCTTCACAAGCAAGGCAGAGTCATCAGTGAACACTTCCTGACCAACCTTGATCCCCATGTGTGGAGTGACAAGTCCTAATAGCCAGTCGCTGGCTCAAAGACTGGGGGGGCAAGAAGACATCCCACACACCTGAGGATGTGTAGGACCACAGCAAAAGCACATCCACTTTTGCACACATGCCAGCATGAAGCTCATGTGCTAGATTTAAAACATCTGGAACACTGAGTCCTTGCAATGCAAGCCAAAGTTCTGCTGAATAAAAAGCTTGGAAGGTTAATTGCAAATAGCGTCTCGTCTCTCAGCAAACAAGGTTTTGTTAAAACATTTTTTTTAACTTGGTCAGAAAGGTATTTAAATCAGAAACAATGGCAGCACCCATTAAGCTAACAATAAACAATGCACTGTGCACAGCCAGGTATAAAGGGAGTGGGGAGCAGACGCACAACGTGATGGTGGATTAAGCTTCCTGGTTTATCCAATAAAGGCTGAATATGAAAAAAATAAACCAGGAAGTAAACAGGTGTTAGGAGGCCATTTAAGAGCAGAAGTCAAGCCACAAAAGGCGATCTATGCATATATTATACACACGAGAGAGAGAGAGAGAGAGAGAGAGAGAGAGAGAGAGAGATGGGCTCTAACGAGGAACTGGCACTCCCCCCAAATACATGGCAGCCCAGTTCGCTATAGAGAAGGTACAGCTGGGAAAGAAACACTTATTGGGGAGGGTTTCTGGGATGGTTCGAAATTTGGCAATATGATGCCGTGATTCAGAAACCAGTAGCTCTTATTCTATTGTTAGCTGCTTCCCTGATTTTCTGCAAGACAGTGGAGCGCACATGCCCCATTTTTATTAATTATTATTATTATTTTCATTGTGGTAGCAGCATCTAAGTGCCCCAGTCATGGACCAGGACCCCGCTGCGCTAGGCGCTGTACAAACCCAGACCATAAAGACACTCTCTGCCCCAAAGAGCTTACAGTCTGAGTAATCGTATGATCTAACCTATTTTTAAAGAGCGGGGTTCTGCTGTCCTTTTGTAAAAGGTTTTGAGATTCCCCAGTAAAAGGCTCTGGAGACTATGAGTGCCAAGTGCTGCTTTTAATACCCAAATATTGTAAGACACCTTTTAAACAGGTCATCATGGCACTTTTCCATATTTATCACATGATCTCAGAGGGTAGAGGTTATCTCCAAAGTCATGTGACATGCCCACAGACATAAGGCATTCCTGAGTCTTGTAAACATTAGTCTTACATGCAGCCGGGAGGATAGAGAGATAAGGGTCTCTGAGACCTGTTCCACTGACAGTATGCTATGCACCAATACCCCCTTCAGCTGCTACAGTGCTAAGAATATTCTATTCTACGTAGCGAGAGCAACTTTTATCATAAGCTATTTTACAAACCGATACTCTGTGTTACAGGAGCACTTTTCATCCACAGATCACAGGGTGTTTACCAAAATGGAGCAGCATTGTCACCCTGCAAAGAAGGTATAGAAGAAGCACAGAGAGGATAAGTGAGTTGGCCAAGGTCAACGAGTGAGTCAGGTGCAGCACCCAGGGTGCCTGACCTCCAGCCCCATGTTCAATCCACCAGCCCAGCCACAGCTTGCAAACAAGGAATTAATCCAGTCAGCACTTTAATGCGACTCCGTCTGGGGCTGAGCTGTCTAATAGCACTCAGCAACCACATACAACAGCGCAGGACATTGTGGGAACGTCTGTGCAGCCCGAGGCAGCGAGCTGCCCAGCCCGGGTCGCCAGATCTGAGTTTGCGGGGCTCACGCTAGCGTTCTAAAACTCTCCATATAGACAATGGTAGAATTTGGCCAGGACAGTAGAGGCAGCATCAGGCCAGGTTGCACTGAGACATCTAAGGCAATATTTCTCAATGACCGGTCGGTGGACGGGCGCCGGTCCCTGACATCTCCCTGACATGGTTTAGGGAGGCAGCAAGCCAGTCCCTGGTATCAAAAAGGTTGAGAAACACTGCCCTAGGGAAACCCAGAGTGCTGTAAACAACAGGGTTGGTAATGCCACAAAGGGCGCTGTAGCGGGGTGAACACCCACTCCAGCCCTGAAGGGGTGGGAAAAGCCTTGCAGAGGGCTAGGGCTGAGTAAAGGAGCAAACCCCCGGCTAATTGGGGAACTGGCTGCAGCTGGGGCCACGCCCCAAACTGAGCCACTCAGCCTTATAAGAAGGCCAGGGCAGCCAGAAACTGAGGAGTCTCCCTCTGACTGGAGAGAGAGACAGGCCTGGCTGCAGGGAGCTCACCCGGGGACCTAGAGTGAGGCAGGGCTGGGGAAAGGCCTTGGGGGCTGGGAAGCCCTAGGCCAGCAACTCCCCAGGCTGCAGGGCCTGGTCCTAGGCCCATATAGGTATTGGGGTTGCAAAGGGGCAACCTGAGGGTGGGTAAAGGCAGTCAGTCCAAACCCCTTGTTGCCTGTGATGATTGGCTGATAGACTGCAGTCTGCCCCAGGGCGCAGGGGCTAGATGGTGACTGGCAATAGCCATGACTGAGGTGACTTTTGGGATAGCGGGTGGGGGTTCTCCTGAGTGGGCAGACCCAGAGAGAGTGGGGTACTGCCAGGGGGGCAGCACCCAAGCCAAGGGCACCGGGGTCTGGGAGGGACACAGGGCCAATGACAGGTGGGACACTTGGCCTGCAGAGGGCGCTCTGGATGCTGGGTGAGCTAATTCCCGAGACAACCAGCAGGAGGCGCCGCAGGGGTGAGTCCGCAGCCGATTACAGGTGCCCTTCCCCTTGTTTCAGTAATGGACCAGTATCTCAACACTGTCCTCTTTCAAATGAGCCACAGATCTGGAGGCACGAAAGAAACTATGGTATTCTTGGCCCGATGTAGGACAATAGCAGTGGGGTGAAATCCTGGCCTTATTGGAGCCTCTGGTAAAACTCCCATTGACCTGAGACAACCAAAAGTTCTCCCCTTGTGTGTGAGCCCGAGCTCTATTAAGAGTAATTGCGGTTTGCCTTCGTCAATGCCCTCTGTCATTCCCATGAGATTATGGGATTTGTCACACCCTCAAACCGCTCCGTCGTGTTACAGAGAGCCGTGAAGGAGACGCTTTGCTCCACCGTAGAGCTGGCTGCAGGCACCTTCAAAACACCCACGGTTTGCAAATGTACTCGGGAGTTATTTCAGGGTACTTGGTAGACTAAATGCAGGGGAGGCTTTACAGCACAGAGTTTGGCTATTCAAGCCAAAGTTCAATGTAATGGAAAGCTCTGCTAAGTTCCATCCAGAGAGGAATTTGGTCCCTGCCTAATTTGCTGCATTTCAAGGGGTACTTGTGTGCAGAAGGGAAGGGCCTAATCGCTGAACAAAGAAACAAGCAAGCTGTAAGGGCCCTTTTACAGGCCAAACGGATGTTTCCCTAGGCTCATAAAATACACAGTTTAAGTAGTAGCTATATTTCTAAGGCTGGTCTTCCACCTGCAATGACCTTGTAAATGGAACTGGAATATACGGTACTAAGTCACCTTGTAAAAAAGAAAGATCAGCACGAGATTGACACAGTTTTATTGAATGGTTTTATGAGTTATTTGGACAATGAAACCTGCCATCAAATTCACCTCAGGTGCTAATCACAGATGGAACATTCAGCAACACCCAGCAATGCGAATTGCAAGTGGTTTGTCAAGGAGCGGTGGGCCGCCTGATTCTGTTACTGCTGGAATCAGAGGCAAAACAGCTCTGTCAATGGGAACAGGACCCGGGGTTGCCATTGGAATGTCTCAAACAGGGGCAGAGCCAGGTTCTAACCACCAGGGAGGCGATGGGTCCTTGGTGGTACGTCCCTATTCACTGGGTGCACTCTTCCCCCTCCTCGTCCCACCAAGGGGCATTCATTGCCTGCAGCAGCAGCATCCACCCTGCCCTCGCAGCCCTAATCCCGGCCCTGAGGTGAAGGGCTGTAGAGCGAGCCTGCCCCACACTCATCAAACAGTGGTGGCTCCTTCCCATGAAACTGGGCCCAGCTCCCCTCTCTGGATGTCATGACCTGGAGCACAGGATAGCAGCGCTATTCAGGTTTGGCCCAGCAGCCCCTCTGTCATGGCAGAGGTTATGCTCTAAACAACAAGACATAGCAGATGGATGGGACAGTGGACAGGCCCAGGGCTGGGGGGATTTTGGCACTGTCTAGCTGCATGTGCCGTTCATAGCCAATCGTGAGCAGTTCTCAACTAGTCACCTGCTTAGTCATCAGATGGCAGTTTCCTACATGCACGAGGGCAGAGGTGAGTTTTGAGCTGGGACTTACAGAAGGATAAAGTGTATTTATGGATTCTGAGTTTTTAAAGAGGGGCCTGGGAGAGAGCACTGAGAAAGAGGAGTGGGTGATGGAGGTTGTCATCGGTGGTCTAACAAGTGGAAGTCAATTTCTCAACAAGCGTATGTCTGCACTTAGAGTTGGAATGTGCAATGTCTGGCTCGAGGAGACAGACCCGTGCTAGCTTTGATTGAGCTACAAAAACAGCCGTGCGAGCGGCAGGGAGGGGGGCCAGCCATCTGGAGGACGATCCTGTCTGAGACCCTAGGAACATAGTCAGGGAGGCTAGCCTCTTGCACCGCCACGCCTACATTCAGGGCCGGCTCTAGCTTTTTTGCCGCCCCAGGCCAAAAAAAAAAAAAAAAAGTGGCCAGACTGCCGAAGCAAAAACAACAACAACAAAAAACGGCAGCTGCAGGGAGTGCGTGGAGGGCGGTCAAGGCGGCTCGCAGGGGGGTGAAGGGTGGCACCCGCCCGTTCCTTCCACCCGTGGGCAGCCAGGCGCTGCAGCCCGTTCGCAGCCGGGCGAGAGGGGCTCCCCCTCCGGCCTTGGGGTGCCTCTCCCAGCCGGGCAGGCTCCAAGGGGGCCAACACAGGCAGCGCTGGCTGGGGTCTGCAACCTCCGCGCGGGGCCAGCATTGCAGCGGGGCTCGGAACAGCGCAAACGGCACCGGGATCAGTGGGGCCCGCCCCTCCACTGCCCACCGGGCCGCCGCAGAACTCTCCCTTCCTCCCTCCGGCGCCTGCCGGGCCGCCGCAGAACCCTCCCTTCC